>NW_028277352.1:0-216697 GCF_059751315.1 Micrasema longulum
TATGTCAGATGCTATTTCAATGCATCTCTTTCATTCATAATACAATAATACTAGCTAAGTATCGCGTGCTGATTTCAAGGTGATTTTGTAATGTAAAGTAATCTTTTGTAGATAATCTACTTCTACATTTTAAAATTCTAACAATGAAGTTATCTGACTTCGTAAACTTCTTAAATTTTCACGGCCGCTGAGATGCATAATGATTTTTTCCAGATTATGCCGTGTGTCGTACTCACTATTTTCCGACGTTTGGATCCATCATCAGGGTTGATGTTATTTGTGTAAAAATATATATCGACGCAGGAAAGGAAAAATTTACCAAGCGACATGTAGTAGAAGAGCCAATTAAAGTTTTTTTTAACTAGTAAAGAATCTTTTTTTTTAATTATGTAAGAATCACTCCAAAATAATTCACATGTATGATATTTTTTTCTTAATTAAAAAGAAACCTTACCTATAACTAATAACTAACTACTCAGTAAATAACTCTATACGGTATTTTTTTCTTTTCCGGCGCCGGCATACATACAGGTTGGGGGAAAATTAATTTCGTATTTGACGCCCTTTTTTTTCAACCAATTATATCTCATTCATTATTGTTTATATCAGATCATTCAATACGGCGTTGTAAAGGTGTGAGTGTAAACTACAAACGCTTCTTTGGCGGTATTGCACTTGGTCGGTTCAGTCGTGAACTATCGGGCGTCGAGTATGGAGGTCTCAAAGGAAGAAATTCGCCACATTTTACATTTTTATTATCTGAAAGGGAAAAACGCTTCGTAAATCTAGGGTTTCCTAGGACAGCGGTGCCCGTATCTTAACGGCCGTAGTGAACGGCGATGCAGTGGACAGCCGTCGTAACGGTTAGTTATTTGGCTCACCGCAGGCGCTGGGCGCGCTTTATTAATATTATTATTTAAATTAGGATAAAAATACAAACAGTGGAAATGATTTAAAATAAATAGTCATTATTTATTTGTTTTTCTGTAAATAAAGTTACAGTAAAACATTATTATGGTCAGTCAAATATAATGATCAGCTGCGCATAATAGCTTTTATACACGGTTCGCCCCTGGTACCTACTTAAATTCAATATTTGAAAATTAATATTTTTTCTTTGGAATTCAATCATTAACAAGTACTTATGTACCTATATCTCAATGGAAAGTCTTTTTCCAAACGAATAGCAGGCAAGCCAACGTTTGGGCAGGACAACGTCTGTCGGGTCAGCTAGTGTTATATAAATTGTGTGTGTTTCATTTGATTTTCTTTAACCCGTCCGCTTTGCCTGGGCCTTCCCAATCAATGCCCCGTGTAAAAGTAGTTTCAGTGTATATATATTAATAAAACTTAATTTTAATTTAATTATCTTATTTTTTCTTATATATTTAAAGCTAGTAGCAGAAATGAATAAATAAACCTGTAACCTTATGCATGAATCCTAGAAACTATTACACCACGAGGCGATGTCGTGGGGGTTACGAAAGAAATTTAAGTGTCTAATCATCCGTTGGAATATAAAAATGAGATTAATGACAAGATTAAGGTATGTTCGCCTTGAAGGTAATTGTCTTTAGGAAAATTGCCATTTTGATAGACACTAACATTTTTATAACGCCATAAAGGAGAGAAAACTATATAAAGCCTAAGGAAATTAACGAGTCATCTTTCTCAGTAGGTATTGCTCTCAACAATGTTTTAAATATGTCCAAATTTTTGTAGACAGGCTGGATTTACTCTCTTTGGAGTTATTAGAATCTAAATTTGTTGCAACAGACATGGAAAATATTTTTGAGAAGAAAATATGAAAGTCTAGGCAATTACAGACCTTGTAACCTGTCATATATTTATTTATACGTTTTATGATAAATACAATTTTACGTTTAATTTACCCAGCTAACAAGGGTACATTCTCCGTTCCAAGCTAGGCGATTACATTTGAATACATTATAATACTCGTAGTTTACAAGTTAATAGAAAGCACAGACTAATAAAATATAAACTTACTCGAATACACATTTTGATACATGTACATACACACAAACACATATATACATATATACACATATATATACACATATACACACATATACACATATATACATACACACACATGTACATACACCCATGCGCATTCACATACATACATTAAAAAAACATAGACAATTTATTTTATGTAATGCGAAACTTCATGATTGCCATTTGTATATCGGTTGTTGTAAGTGGCCACTTTACACACTGTGTAACATTCACCATTCTGCATACGTTTAACTATCCACATCAACTCAACTCTTTCTTCCGTTGACTTATGTGAAGTCAAAGAGCTAAAATCTATATTGATGCAGGTGAGATTCATCTGAATGAATTATTACATTGTTCAGCCGCGTGGCGTAGTGGTCAGCGTGTTTGTCTAACGTGCAAGAGGTTTTGAGTTCGATTTCCGACATGGTTGATATAATACATTTATTTAAAAGGGTGTTTTTACTTTTGAATATTTCATAAGACTGATCATCTTACCTTCATGTAACAAAAATGGTCAAGATATGCAGTGATTGGTTCACAAATGCAGTGGCCTATGCACCATTCGGTGTGGAAAGGGAATGATGATGATGATGATGAATTATTTCACATACTAGGCAACACGTCAAAACATTTTTTTTATACGTTTCACCTCTTTTACTTCACAATAGTCAACGGATAGAAGAGTCGAGGTAATGTAGATATTTTTGCATGGGCAGAATGGTGAATGGTGTAAAGTGGCCACTTAAACCCACCAATAGGTCATAAGTCCTGTAAATGCCTAGACTTCCATATTCCCTTTTCAAAAATGTTTTCCCTCTCCGATGCAACAAATTTACCTAATGCTTTCATTTGAATATTAATTTTTTTTTCTCTGTGTCCATGCGGATGAAGAATACACGTATGTGTCTGAAATATGACTAGAACCCTGGGCGAGTGTTTTTTTTTTAACTCGATGGCTGCTCTCAGATAAAAACCTTGAATAAAGAAACCGAGTGGAGATTAGTTCGCCCCGTAGTGTAGCGGTTGACGCGTTCGCCTGCCACTCTTGTGGTCCAGGTTTCGATTCCTGGGGTAGACGTGAAGCTAGTATATGACCTCCCTTATATAACATTAACGAAAGAAATCTTTGAAAAAACTGAACAATCAAATCTAAATAAACTTTTTAAACTAGAATCTTTAAAATTTATTCATAAGTTAGTCACTGATATAATTGTAGACAAAGAACTAAAACTTGGAAAAAATTGTAATAAACATGAACATACTATAAGAATATCAGAACAATACCACATACAACATTCCAAAATAAGACAAGGACAATCGAGACTAATAAATCAGAGACTGAAATTATACAATGTACTACCAGACAAAGTAGACTAAACAAAAGACTCAGACAAACTTTACAAAAGGCGTAAAAAATATAATTTTTGTAAAACAAATGTAATAATCCGTAAAGGTTAATAAATAAATCTCAAATATATATTTTTTTTAATACCTATATGTATTTTAAAGGTTATTTTATCTGCAACACTTCATTGTTCCTAGACTGACAACTGAAGCGTAAAACTGATCACCTTCACTAAAGTAATTTAATCCGTTTTTTTTTTAAAACAACGTGCTGATCGTACCCATACTATTAATGGCTTACACCAACGTGCACTGATTATAATTTTAAAAAAAAATATTTTTTTCAAATATTATTTCCACAAAATTTTTATTTATTCATACAAATACATATATATTACAAAAAAATAATAATAACGTATCCCAAACTCTATGAGCCCAAGGGCCATATAGTGATTGTCTTCACTATTTGTTTTTTATGTTTTATCGTAATATATTAGTGATAAAGTTTCTTTTGTGAGTCCCAAAATAATTCACTTAACCTACAAATAGCGGCTTTAAAAATGTCCCTTAAAATTTATTGCCGAGCTTTGTGTTGAATTTGGCACTGCACCAAATTAAGTGGGAATATTTACTTTATTTAAATACCCAAATCTTTTCTGAAGATTGTTTGCTGTAATAAATGTATAATTACATTTATTTTAATACTTCAACAAGTTGCCAAAGAGCATAACTATATCGATAAATTGAAAATTTCAGTGTTTTTATTTTATTTGTTAACGCTTGTGTGGCAGCGGTGTAACATGAGTCTACATTGGATACAAGACTTGACATATCTCTCTTATTTAATTTTGACGAGCGGAACCCGGCAATGCTTTTCTATTCCTAGATTTTAGTACATACTCGTATATAGAAATTCAGTGGATTTTTTTCCATTTTTATGTATCGTATTATCAGCGCTACGATTTTTTAAAGTTTTGTATTTCTGAAATAACTCCGCGTGTGACGTCAGAGGTTCCTTTCCGCCTATTCTCATTCACTTCTTCCCATTGGTCCAGAAGCAGCAAGCAGACCGGAAATCTTCCATAGCTCTCAGATCATAGGTTGATTCATATGAACCAGTGACGTCATTCAAAATAGTGCGTTTTTATTGAAATATTTTTTATTATTTTTTCTGTACATTTTCAAGAAACTTTGCCGTACAATTTAATGCTCTAATTTTTACCCCGCGTAAGAAAACATTTTTTGCATCCAATTTCCCGTATGGCTGAAGTTCCTTATAAAATTATTAAATATACTTTAAATTAAATATGCACGTGTACATTATTATTTTCGTGTTTCGATTGAAATGAATGAGGAACTTCAGCCCTACGGGAAAAAAGATGAATCTCACCCGCATAAATAAAGGTTTCAGCTCTTCATCTTCACAAACATCAACAGATGTAAGAATTGAAGGAATAAAGATGTTTAAGTATAGGCAGAATGGTGAATGTTACACAGTGTGTAAAGTGGCCACTTAAACCAGCCATTGACAGGTCATAAGCCCTGTAGATGCCTAGACTTCCATATTGCCTTCTCTTAAATGTTTTTCATCTCTGTTGTATTATGTTAATATAAACAGCTCCCCAGGGAGTTGAATCCAGTTCTTGTCTACAAAAATTTGGACAAACTCAAAATATTGTTGATAATCAATAATAATTTCCTTGTCCCTCTTGATATGTTGGTCCATTAGGAACGCAAGTATTTACACGAGTCAATGTGATTGTTTCTGTGTATAATATTGGCAGCGGTTCAACCGTGTATTTATATATTGTGAAATATACAAAAATATTCATAAATATGCAATACACACCTAGCGTGACCATACGCCCTGTGTTGAACGGGACCATCCCATTTAACCCTCTCGTACACAAAGACCTTATATGAGGCCCGAAATTAGTCATCTGTGACTAGATGCTATTTCACAAAGTATTTATTAATTTTTAACATGCATCATTTAAGACTTTGCTCTAGTCATATGAATAATTCAAAAACTCGCCACCAGATGAAATCACTAACCCATGTCGATTTAGAATTAACTTTATGAAGTTTAAAATTTAGCAAAATCTTGGAACTTTTAAATGAGGCGATGAATTAAATTCTCCTTAACATATTACAACAGAGATGAAGAACACTTAAGAGAAGGCAATATGGAAGTCTAGGCATCTACAGGGCTTATGACCTGTCAATGGCTGGTTTAAGTGGCCACTTTACACACTGTGTGACATTCACCATTCTGCCTATATTTAAACATCTATATTCCTTCAATTCTTACATCTGTTGATGTTTGTGAAGTTAAAGAGCTGAAACCTTTATTTATGCGGGTGAGATTCATCTAATTGAAATATTTCACCTTCATACTAGGTATCGCCTGAAAATATTATTTTTTCAATTTCTATACTTCTTCACGGACCAGGTAATTTATCATCAATATTTTGAGTTTGTCCAAATTTTTGTAGACAAAGACTGGATTCAACTCCCTGGGGAGCTGTTTATATTAACATACTACAATAGAGATGAAGAAAACTTAAGAGAAGGCAATATGGAAGTCTAGGCATCTACAGGACTTATGACCTGTCAATGACTGGTTTCAGTGGCCACTTTACACACTGTGTAACATTCACCATTCTTATTTTAGTACCTTATATGTTTAAAAGTTGGAAATTGCTCGTAATTTTAATTTGAACGCGGGTTTAAAAAAGACTTAAATAAAAGGTAGGGTAAAACCGCCAATGAATGGCACTTTAAGCGTATTGATTGAGTCAATATTTATTAATAAATTAAATAATCATAATTTGAATGTAAGCGTTTTTTTTTGCATCAACAAATGTCAGTTGATTTTAAACTTTTAATTGATATTCATAGGATCTTTTCATTTTTTCATTTAAATAAAAAAGATTGAAAATATACTATTTCAGCCATTTATTGGCACCTCTGTTATTAATTGGCACAGCAATTTTGTCAGTTATTGGCACCTTTAAAGTTTCCATGTACATGAAAAAAAATAAAAGACGTTGTATTTTTTATAATTATTTAATGGATTTAATATTATCACAAAAATACAAAGTATAACTCAATCTGAATCAGATGAAGAAAGCAACGCTCTTTCTATTTAAAAATCTGTCTTAGTAAAAAATTTCTTAGGAGTATTTCTTATTACATATAAGCCTATTCTTTTCGTACTAAATGCTTAAATGATTTACTTTTTTTGTCGCAAATAATAATAATAAAAATAAAAATAATAAATCTCAATAATGCATGTAAAATACTGATTGGCATGTGCCAATCAATAAAATATTAACGAATTACACTACAACGTGTTAGTTATTGGCACAGTGCCAATCTCTGATTTTGTACATTTTTTTCTTTGTATAGTTGGCACCCCTTTGAAAATATATTTTTTTAGTAAAATAATCACATTTGATACAAAACTATCTTAATAAATAATATGTTACTCATCATCATCATCATCATCAGTGGCGCTACAGCCCGTTGTGGGCCCTGGCCTCCTCCAGAATTTGTCTCCATTCGTCCCTGCACCCCGCGGCTCTTCTCCAGTTCGTCAGGCCAATCGCTCTAATGTCACTTTCCACATTATCCAGCCATCTTAGTTTTGGTCTGCCTCTGCTTCGCCTGCCTTCCGGAGTGGTATAAAGAATCTAAATATGATACTAAATGTTACTAAATATTTGTATATTACCATTTACCGTTCAGAGACGTACCCGTCTCTACATTAATACAAATATTTCATACATCATACGTTCATACGTCATACCAATATTTAATAACATTTAGTAAAATGTTTGACCATAAAGTTAATGCTTTAAATATTAATAATATAATAAACATGTATTCAATCGCTGGTAAATATGATAAAGTTAATTTTTTTGCGAACTTTGCTGAAAATTCAATTTCAAAACAGCTCTATCCTTAAAAAAATCTTAAGAAACTCTCGATTTCTCGCACGTTTTAGTAGAGCATATTGACAGATGGTTTTCAATACGGATACCAACATAAAAACAACGATTAATTGTGGCCAGTATTCAAGAATATAATTAAACTTGATAAACTTAAGTACTCCGTTTTCAATACTAAAACTTATTATCATCTTTTTTAAGTTTGAATAAAAGAGTGCCAATTACCGGGGGGGTGCCGACAATAACCCGGTTTTCCCTACTTAAAGACTTTTTTAAAAATACATATATTCTATTGAGTTTATATGATTTTGATATTGCTGACTCCATATACGCATGAGGCATACTCAAGATTACTGCGAGTCCATCTCATATATATACATACGGGGTGTTTTTTTAACCCTGTCACGTCCGAAACCACGATGATCAGTATGAACAAGAAGACATATTGGCACATCAAAATACATTTTTAGAACGACTAAAATCTAAAAAAATAAAATAAAGAAAACAAACAAATGGTTGCTTACTTCTGCAGGGGAGAAACGAGGAAGGGAGGGGGGAGTCTGATATACCGTCAACCGCACGGCCGCGCCCCCCACGCTTCTCCCCTGCAGAAGTAAACAACAATTTGTTTTTTTTATTTAATTTTCTTTGTTTTAAATATGTTTTTAAATATGCTCATATGTCTTCTTGCCCATACTGATCATCGTGGTTTCGGATGTGACAGGGTTTAAAGAACACCCTGTATAACAGTTTTAATAGTTTTGACGTTTAATCATCAGTGTGGTCATATATGAAGCAAAGTGTTGTCGCATCCAAAAATAAAAATCCCCAAATGAGCCCACCTTTATATACAGTAGAGATCTTCTCTATACAAGCCGAAATAAATGTAAACCTTGAGTACACATATTATTAATAGGTGTCCCGCTTGGATGGAAAAATAATTGGTCACACCATACATACCGCAATCAACAATATACCGGTTTCAAAGATAGACTAGCGAAATTATGTGTGAGGTATGGCTACCTCGTATTAATTTTATTAATGAGTCTACCCGGCCTTGAGACCATGTGTTACTGACGCTGCACATGTTGTCATAATGTTATTTTTAAAATACACTTTATAAAAGATTGAGAACTATTTTTGAGAAAAAAAAACTTAAGTCCGGGAGTTACTTTTTTTTAAAATGCACAGAAAAAAGTTTAAGGTTAAATAATGATTATTGCAATATTTGAGTTTGTCTAAATGTTTATTGACAAAAGATAGGCACTTTAAAGTTTATGTAAACTTCATTAACGAGAAGCCAGTTAGAGTAATATAACTCTACAATATAGACTCCTTACTACAACTGTCACCAAAATTCTCTTGAAAGAGTAAAAAAACAATTCTCACCGGATATAAATTTTAAACTTAGAATCAGTTATGAATTTTTAAATTACGATTTTTTACTAAAAACATTAAATTTGTTAGAAGAAAAATGGAAGAAAAATTATAGACCTTTTAAATTTATTTAAAATTGTAAATTCAATGTGGGATTTGCACGATTTTTTACTAAAAACATTAAATTTGTTAGAAGAAAAATATAAGAAAAATTATAGACCTTTTAAATTTATTTAAAATTGTACATTCAATGTGGGATTTGCCCTGAACTATTATCTCTCATCAACTTCAGGATGCCTGGAAGAATGACTAGACAGGTGCCACCGTTTTGTAGCAACAATTCACGGACAGTGTATACTTGTAATGCCGCATTAAACAGACTTCATGAACTCGGCAATAGTTATTCCCACGTATCTGATATATTTAGTGTAGGGTATTGTTCCTATAGAACAAACCTTTTGAACTTTTTCAAAGATGGTAAATGGTCATTATATTTATTTATTCATGCATTTCATAATATATACAGTTTTTTGTTCACTTTGCCCAGCTGTATGAAACAGTATTTATGATTTTCTTGTTATATTACTTTAAAATATTTTATTATTTAATTTTGTTTTTTACATTTATTCTTGAATTGTTTAAACTTTCTACTGAATATGTTGTACAATTTTTAGGTTATTTTTTTTTTATATAAATCTTGTATAATTTTTAGGTTTTATTTTTTTTATAAATCTTGGGTAAAAGGAAATTTATGTTTTAAAAAAAAATAATATTAAGCCAAATATGTTAGTATTATAAATTTTTGTAAAAGGCAGATTTGCCATTTATGTTAATAAAATAAAAAAGTAAAAATACTGGATTTCAACCCCTCGGGAATCATAAGGATTGGCAAATTACAACAGGGATGGAGAATACCTTAAATAATGGAATATGGAAGTCTAGGCATTTACAGGGCTTATGACCTGTTATGGCTAATTTATGTTACCACTTTATACACTGTGTAACATTCACCATTTTGTATATGTTTGAACATCCATGTTTCTCCAATTCTTCCATTTGTTGATTTTAATAAAAAAAAAAAACTTCTTGGATTCTGAAAATTGGAAAATTGTTTTCAGGCGTTGCCTAGTATGTGAAATAACTCGATCAGATGAATCTCTTCGCAACAATAAAAGTTTCAGCTCTCCAACTTCACTAAAATCAACAGATGGAAGAATTGAATAAATACGGTTGTTTAAACATTGGCAAAATAGTGAATGTTACAGTGCGTAAAGTGGCCACTTAAACCAGCCAATGACAGATCATAAGCTCTGTAAATGCCTTGACTACCATTTTCACTTTTTTAAGGTATTCTCCATACCTATTGTAATTTATTACTAATTATTTCGTTTTAGTTAAATAGACGAAATAGGTTGTTTGAAAAAAGTAAGATAATGTTAATGTTACCATACCAGACTGGTCTTACGATGTCGGTCACGACGAAACCCGGTCACTGGTAAAAGTTTAATAAATAAAAGTGGAATAAAACTATATAAGTATTTTTATTATTATAATTAAAATGCAGTTCCACCAAGAAATGTCAGTAGAAAAACTCAATCTATGAGTAGTTTTGTCTTATTTTTTCAGTTCAACCTATTTTGTCCACTTTGGGAAAACGCAACAATGATTTAACTTTCAATATTATTTAACTTTACTGTTCTTGGTGCAACTGCCCCTAAATGAGTACATAAAAATATATTCAGTAAAACTCCGATAATCCGGATTTTATTGCTTTTGAAAAAATATAGCGAATTAGAATCACATTGATCCAGTTCAGCAGAGTTAATTTCACAATTAAATTACGATCAAAAGCTCCTTCTTCTCCTTTATTTGTTATATCTTTATTTTATCTGGACATTTTACATTCCGGATGACTGGAGTACGGATAAACGGAGTTCTACTGTATTTACAAATATTAGCTACAAATACGTTGGAATTCGGGATCCTACAGCGTATTTTCGATGTGTCAAAAGTCAAAATATTAAGACAAAATACAAACAGTTTTTGAAATCACGCTTAAAAAAACTTTTCATTTTTAAAATTTTTATTAATTTATTTTTCAAAAATATTTACAAAATAGTCTTAAATGAAAGTCCTGCTGAGTTGCATAAATACAACTTGTCAGTAGGTTCTTATAAATTACATCGATTTTTTACACTTAACCTACATTAACAATAATTTTACTTGAAAAACATGACATATTTTCACTTTTTCACTTTTTTCTAATGACCATAATTTGTATTGTATTGTACTCAGTATTTTTAATATTTTTACTCCACAATATCAAAAATATTGATTGAAAATTTCTCTTATTTTTCAGCTGACAACTTAGGTCACGATCAGGGATATTTTGGGCCATGGAGAATTTGCAAAAAGTTGCTGTACAACAGAGAAAAATGTGGCACAGAAGTCGGAAGATTTCGGCCGAATTGTAAGTCTGCACTTTCTTTAACGTTTTGCTTTATATGCAAATTCATGTTTTATTATTAAATACATTTTTTTAAGTTAGTGATGTTTTTTATGTCTTTTTGCCTGTATTCAGTGAAAAAACTGAAGATGGGAAAGTCGATTTTAATAGGCAGATAATATTTTGCAGGTGAGGATAGTATTTTATTTTTATTTATTTATTTTCTTTTATTTAGGAAACATACAGTACAGTTACATTGTTTTATATAATAAACATTTAGACTTAACTCTAGTGGACCAGTGAAATTTCCACATTATAAAATAATTATATGTTAGGTTATTAATCAAAGTACAAAAAGGAGAAGGAAAATAAACATAAATAGAAGTTGTTTAAAAATTAAAATTAAAGTTAAAAAATGAATAAAATTTGTAAAAGTAATTAAAAGTTTTAAATTAAAATCAAGAATGAAAAACATGCTTAGATGTAAATATAAAATAAAATAATAACATATTTTTAAAAAGGAAACACATAAATATACACATACATATTTTAAGGGATTCAACGAAACGATGAGAAGAATCTTTAAAGAATCTTTAAATAAGAAAATAAATTTATGTCAATTTAAAAAACATCTTCAAAATTAATGACACATAGTAAGAGCATCAATATATTGATTTCATAAACATATACAATATAAGTAATTAAAAGTAGTTTAAAAGTATAAAAACATGTCAATGCAGCAGAGAAAAAGAAGGAATAACAGGTAAAGCAAGTAATATTGAAAATTTGAAAAAGCAATATAAGGAGAAGATTTTAAACCAAAGGTAGTTGATAATATTTCAGTAAAGCGATTTTCGCAGTAATACAAATTTCAGTAGAAAATTTTTATTAAAATTAACAATATTAATGTATGTAATGTGAAGTGATGTAAGAGAAAAGGGGATCAACGGGAGTTTAGTGTAATGTACTTTCCTCACTTTGAGTTTTGTCTGAATAGGGGTTAGTTTTGGTTCAATTATTGCATTTTAAATTCTTAAGAGATACTAGGTACTTTTATAAATATCCCATTTAATATTTTTATCTATACCCTAGCAATAGTTACATGTGGTTAAACAATATGGTTTAAAAATGAAGAAACGCAAATCAATGAAGATAATTAAGAATTAATAAGTCATTTGAAACTGAATTGTGGTCTCGTTGGCGTCGTAGTATTGTGAACTCGCGGATCAAAGGTGCAATGTTCGAACCTCGCTCTTCCACAATTTGATTCCAATTTTCTGTCTCAGTTATTTTTAAATTTTAGATATAGGCTCAAAGTTAAAAGATTTGGTTCATTAAGAAAAACGAAAATATATTTTTATAAAAAAAAACTTAGAAATAGTTTCGTCATCATCATTTTCTTTCCGCACCTAATGGTGCACAAGGAACTGCATTAGTACATCAATCTTAGCGCATCTTGATCATTTTTGTTTCATGAAGGTAAGATGATCAGTCTTACGCTTTAGGCACCAGTCCAGGGATAATGAAATATTCCAGAGTGAAAACACCCTTTCAAATCAATATTTCCTATCAACCATGTCGGGAATCAAACCCGGGACCTCTAGCACTGACCATTACACCACAAGGCCGACAATAGTTTACTTACAAGAAATAGTTTACTTACAAATAAATATAAACAATAAGGGGCCAAGAATGAATCCCTGTGGAGCACCATAATTTAATACGAAATTTAAATGATGGCGTCAGTAATTTTGCCTTTATTAGCTTAAAAAATTGTTCAATTTTTTCGGTTTTTACTTGCCCTGTATTTGTAATATCATTTATATTAATTTTGTTTTTTAAGGTATCAGTTTTTAAAAGTACAAAAAGTTTCCAATTCCATTGTTGTAACAACTGTTTTGTGTGCATTCTAGTGGCTGTCTACATAACCGGGATAGTGGGGACGATAGGTGTGGTGAGTCTGGGACTCTTTTGCGCCCTCTCTGTCATCCAACTCGCTATGGTGGTCTCCAAAGACAAAGTGGTGATGAAGTATACTCCTTTGGTTATGCTCAAAATGGCCTTCTCGCTCTTAGCAGGTTTGTGTATAAAATATTTACACTATCCTATACATTATGCTTTAAAAATACTACCACAATACCATTTCATTTTGTCGGGAAAGACTTTGACATTTGCAATAAGTTTTTAATGTTATATTTTTTAATTTGCTGCCAAGTACAATTTTATTTTAAATGTTCAATTGCCTCAACTGTGGAACATTTTTCCTCTTTGCTGCAAAGCAGCGTTTGTGCTTGTGCAAAATTGTTTCTAATATAACCAAATTTATCGCTTTTATTTAATTGCTTCATAAAACAAATTTCAGTGTTTTGAGAATGAGAGCTTTAGCTATTCAGAAGGATCGTAAATTACATTTAAAGTGAAGCAACCTTTGATATGGTATAGATTATTTTTTAGGCTGCTGTTTCCTAAAATCGTGTTTTTTTTATTACTTTTCCCGGTGTATACCGAAATTTTTTATCTCTTTTATATATTATGAATCTTCCATATATATTCTTTTGTCTTCTCTATGCTACGCTAATATTTGCTATCTTGACGCCAATACGGAACTCATAGATCGTCTGGAGCGTTTGCAAAATCAATGCATCCGCTTTATTTCCAATCTCAAAAAGTATGTGAACGTATCACCCTTTCGCTACAAACTCATGTTCGTTTTTATCAGCGCATAAACATTGAATCTCTCTCACTTATTTACAATATTCTTCACAACCCTTGCACTCCAAAATATATTGTTGAAAATTTCATTTACCTTTCTGATCGTGGTCTTTTGCTTCGCTCTTCTCAGGAGAGAACACTTTCCATTCCTCGACATAGCACATCATTTTTCAGCTATTCCTTTTCTGTTTAAGGTGCTAGACTTTGGAATGGGCTACCTCTTCATATCAAAAATGCACCTTCTCTAGCCACCTTCAAGAAACGCCTGAAGCATTACTAATATAGCCTTAGAATCCTTACCTCCCTGTATTTTATTGTTTTTTTAATATATATTTTAAATTCCAAACTGATTTTCTGATTATCTGATTCCACATTCTTCATCCTTTAGTATTTATAACATAATGTACTTTTCTTTTATTATTTTTTTTTTTCATGTAGGTTTCCATTGATATATATTTTCGTTTTTTAGTACAAATTTTTGGACAACTATTCTTTTGACCAGTCTGTTTTTTGTTTAGCCGGAAGATATTGGTTTCACCAATACGTCCGCCAAAGTACTTATTCATTGTACTTGAAGATTTAAATTAGTAAATAAATATTATTATTTCAGTTTTGTTTTCATGTTAAAAAATACCACCTGTTCTGCCTGCCTGCCAATCGTCAATGTTTATGTTTTGATTTCAGCTTTGCTATCAATAGTAGCAGCCGGTCTGTTTGCTATACAAATAGACGACAGAGACACCAATGGCTTCATTATAGAAAGAGGAGAAGCATTTTATATTCAAGTATGTTATTTCCTTTATTTATTTAACCATATAAATGACTCATTGGTCACTTTTAATGTATACCCACAATACTCAGACACAGTCCATGCTTTTGTGAACTATGTTATTTCAAAACTTTATAAATCGAGGTTGTTGTGTATTTTATTTGGAAACATTATGTCACGCACACATAAGCAAAGCTTAATAAAGATTGAAATGGGCTGTACCTCTATTTATGTTTAATTTATCTTTGCAGATTCTAGCAATAGCATTAAACAGTATCCTGTTTGTGATGGCCATCTACGATACTTTGTTTTCACGGCGCGAAGGGGGAGATCCAACCGTTCCTCAGGCGTCAGTCGGGCCTGATGGGACCACCATCAATAATCCCGGATTCAGAGATGGCTTACGTAGTGGTAATATTTATATTTTTACATTAATAATTCTTCTGTACGTGTGATATCACTGAACCCTTCCTAAACTTAACCGATTTACGTGCGGTTTTCAGCTAAATGTAGATTTTTGCGCTGCGCAAGTTCGTAGATATAAAAATTTTAAATCGAATCTGTAAAAAAAAGTAAGACGTATGAATCTTTTTTTGGAATCATATACAAAAAAATGGGAGGATGTTGTTTTTTTAGAGTTTAAAAAAAGTTTGTTTTTGAATGTTTACAAACAATATTCGCTTTTAATGGATCCCAATCAGATTCTTTCCTTACATTCCTTATAATTTCTTCCCATTTATTTATTTTTACTGGATTATTGGTAATAGATATGTGAGTGTTCTCCTAACAGAAAAAAATGTCGTTAAAGTGCATTCCTAACTCAAAATAGCCAAATTTAGAATTACGACAGGGTACTTCTAGGGGGTTTAGGATCACAGGGGGGTTGCTACAAAAATGTGTATTGCAAGTCAAGCACAGCTTCAGCAATGCCATAATCATACATCGGGGTTTAGGATCACAAGGATGTAACTACATTAACACAGTTTTGTGATAAACGCAAATATAGATTTTGATCCTATGAAACTCGGAAAATATGATTATGGCATCACTGAAACCGAGCCTAACTCATAACCCAAACTTTTGTAATTACGCTCCTGTGATTCTCCTCAACCCCTGTGGACTGGACTGGAATGGACTGTAAAAGCCTAGACTTCCAAATAGGTTTTTATTGATAGATCCGAAACTGCATATTTACATTTGTGATTTTTTAGGTGTTTCCATGACGGATTCATCTGGCAAGCCATACAACTACAACGGGCATGGTAGTGTGGTTTCCATGAACACCACCGCCACTACAGTGACGTCGCTGAGTGCCGACGGGTCCTCTGTCATAGCTGCCCGGTCTCCTCTCCGCTCCTCGCTCAAGAAGCCCAGGCCGCCCCGTGAGGAAGGCCAGCCCCCCGGACTGGGGATCCATAACCCAGGTATGTCTGAAAAATAACCGTTTGACTTGTAATTTCATTTTTGACAAAATATCATCGACAAAAAATGAGATGGTTGGTGATCGATTGTGGAACAGTCTACCCTCTAATGTCATAGACAACCTTTCAGTGTCCACTTTGAAATATAAGAAAAAAAAATATCACATTATATTAAGGTTTGTTTCAAAAAAATTTTAATTAAAAAATTCTCCATTGGGATGTCAGAAAATGACAAAATATTGAGTACCCTAAGACAAATATATAAAACAATCATCTGAGAGAAAGAGATGTAATCTAATTGGATGAATAAGCTAGACACCCATATAATTTTAATAAGTTGAAAAGAGAGAGTGATTATCGGGTGATCATTTCCTAACCTCAGATTGCCTACGGTCTACGGTTAACCTAAAGTAACTTCAGGTTACCACAAAGTGACTCGAGGGAGTTTTTTCACATGTTATGTTAAAAATCAAAAACCATATCAGCCAGCAGCGCGATTCTGAAAACTCTCTAGGTGGTAGCTAAGCTTTCTCTATCCCCTAGAGAGCGTTCAGAACCGTACTGCATTCTTATGATGTCGTGACAGCGATGAGTCTGGTTATTGGTCTATCAAGCTGATTGAATAAAGATTTAATCTGGCAAATCAATGTTATAAAATGCTTATGTATTCAGTTATATAATTAAATAATGAACTATTCTCTTATTATGTGCATTCCTATGGAAGCAGATTACCGTGGTGAGTAACAAATAACTTTTTTATGTGAATGCAACTATACAATCTGATTTTGAAAACGATTTGGTCTTACCATATCTTTCTTGATCTTTCTTGTTTTTTGCATTCATCAACATTACCATCATCAATCCTTTAAGCCGAAAGGAAAAGAAAAGAAATTTCGCCGTCCATTTGCTCTACATGTCCAAACCAATGCAGTACTCCCTTCATAATTTTGTCAATGATGCCTTACATAATACATGGATCTCGATATTACTGCACCTGTCATACTTAGTTTTCACACAAACTCGCCTGAAAGATTGCATATTGACAGCATTTTTCATATTTTTCCAATTACATACTTCACTCCCATACATAAGCGTCGGCACCAGAACTCCATTGTGAATGCTGTAAAATGCTGTAGAATGCAGTAAAAATCACTGACTTTGTATTTTACTTACCTATACTTAAATAATTCCCACTGTTTACTTATTTTTTTTGCCTAAAACTGCTATGATTTTTGAAAATAATTAATTGTGTACCTATGTACTTTTATGTTATATTTATTTACTTATTTGTTTATTTATTTATTTATGTATTTATTTATTTATTTATTTGACGGACTTATGCAGTCCATTCTAACGATGGTAAATACAATTTCTTACAATAGATACAGGCACTAATAAAATAAAATACAACTAAATAAAATTAAAGCTAGGACAAAAAAAAAAAAAATTACTACCTCAAGACAAGATCTGGTCTATCTTAGTGAATTTTTAAAACTATAAAGACTCACACCAAAAAAGTCCAGATCTTGTCTCAAGTTTACAATATTTTATTGTTATTTATGTAGTTCATATAATGTAATTTGTTACTAAAAAAAAACTATTAGGTACATATTTATTAGACCTACATACTAACTTTCATTATGAAACGCTTGAATTGTGATTTTGTAATTGTCATATAAAAGCCCTCTGGGGGTATATATAAAATAGAATAAATAAAAATGATCATAGTGATTTTTTTAAACTTACATGAGAGCGGTAAAAATTATTTTTTGACACTAAAATGTCACAACTTGAAAAGTATAAAAGTGTATAATTTGATACCTGGGTTAGTTTTATATATTTTATTTTTCGCAAATCTTGAATATAAAGCCTTTATTTAAAATTTTCAAAATCAAATGTAGAAAAAGTCAATGTCGTTGTTCTACGATCACTGTGAAATAATACATCTCTGTAACAAATGTGTTTTTGTCCCGTTTTACTTTCAATAGATTCCATTAAAATATTCAGAAAAAAAATATATCAAATGTCACTTGTTTAAATTTATCGCAGGCGCACTTGCTTTACAACTAATAATTTAATATTGATTTTTTAATATTCCAGGTTACTCGGGACACTCCCCTACACTGTCTCGCAACGGCAGTCAGAAGAAAGTTAGAATACAGACCCACAGCACTGAAGTCTGATATTGGAAACAACTTTTCATCGACCACAAAGTCGAGACGAACTTCTAAATATGTTAAGAAAAACAGTAAACAATATTCGCTTCACAAATGCATCTAAACGTTGACAATTAGTGAATGTTCGGAAGAGATGTAACAAGACACCAGGGTAACTGGAAGATTGTGAGAACATTATGAAAAGTGTACCAATTATCAGTAATGAGTAAGTGTATGTTGTATATAGTCAAGTGCTGCTTTATTGCAGAACATCCCCGATTAGCTTTTATGAAAATGAAAGTACTTTTCATTGTTTTCTTTTCTTAGATTTATTTTCTATACTTTAATGGATGAATCTTAGAGAATCTAAATCTCTCTTAATCTAACGCAATATTTCAACATACTTAGATAAATAACCTTCTCTTTGACTTCTCTTAAATATATATAATAAAATATTTACAGGCCTATGACCTGTCATTGTATTTTCTATTATTCAATTCACGCTTATTTGCTCTTTATGGTGTAAATAATAAACCCTTTTAACTTATCAGGCCGGTTTTCAAGGTTTTCACACAAGTTTTTATGTTGGATAAATAGTTTGTATGGCTGAAAATATCAATGGTATATTATATATTTGTTGACCTAACTCAAATGACCAAATATCAATAGGTATTGAATAAGAAAAAAAAGTGAAAAAATGCCAAAAAAATATTTGGGATATTTCACACATTCTATCTGATATAGACTAAGATTAAAAGAGTAATTATATTACCATACTAATTGCAGCAAATTTCACATTTTTACATTAAGAAAAGGTGATCAGTTGTACAATTGGGACCCCAAACTGACTCCTTAGGCAGGGCCGGATCTAACGGGATCAAGCACCCCGTCGCTTACTGAAAAGAGAAGAAATATACTTGTTTAAGCAAGTGTCTGGTTCATTGTTCCAACTGAACCTATGGCATGCCCGGCCCTGCCCTTGGGGAAGCTTTATTAAAAATATCTACATACGTTATCATAAAATATTGTTCAAACTTTTATAGTTAGGTAATGTAGATTTCTTGAGCCAGTTGTAAGCCCTGTTTCATAAGCGTCGCTTATTTTATATTTACTAATTTAACTTTGAAATATTTAATTCCACCATTTTTCACTAAATAACAATAATAATATAGTGTTGTAAAGTGTAGTGTTTTAAAACAGATTTAAATTCTCTATTATTTATCTTGGCACATAAATAACAAACATACTGTCGTTCTAAAATCAAAATTGATTAAACATAATCTTTTTGGGAGAAATCTAATCTTAAATTTAAATTTTCATAGAAGTTTATAACATTTTAAGAAGTTAATGCTTTTTTAAATTAAATTTTCTACCATATGCATGGTATTTAAAAAAAAAAACATTTTCCATTGCCACAAACATGATCACTAAATTAGTGATTATTTGTTTTAAATTTCACTTTTTTTGTACACAATGTGTAAGCTCTAAAAAATAGGTAATTCTGTGCCAAATTATGAAAAAAATATGGCGGTCATAATACGATACATGTTTTTTTAAAATTTTAGCTTTGTTTGGTGGTCTATTAACAATTTATTTTTTTAAACTTCCGAACTTCCTCATTTATTAAAATAGTGTTATGTTTTCAAATATTTAGACATTGAACTTTATTTAATTATTTGTAGAAGTACGATTTAAATGATAAAATCAAAATAAAATCTTAATTACGATTGTCTTAGATATTTTTTACCAATTTCAATTGTACTGACAGTATGAAGTTTGATTATTTAAAATAAATCCTGTGCTCATATTTAATTTATACAAAATGCAGTCTCACTGTATTGATTATTTTATTTTAATATTGACTGAATTCTAATTTCAACAAAAGTTTCTCTTTAATTCTAATTAATGTTTTGTATGTTTAGAAACATAAATATTTGATATACGCACTCATAGAGTAGATAATAATATTAATTATTATTAAAATGTATCATAATATGAGATATTATGCTTCCTGACAAATGTAATATGTATCCAAGTTATTGAGATTTTTACTGTTGAAATTCACAATAATCAAACACTATGACATTATGTTGAATAATTTTATCTATGTCAGTTAAAATATTATGAATATTTTAAATTTACAAATGTTTATTTTAATGTGTATTATAAGTTGACTTTTCAACTTTGTAATTTTTGTTTGAGACACCTAACAGTGGCAGTTTATATTTTGCAGCTTTTTAACCTTATCTTACACATTTATATACGTCTTTTGACAGTGGTTAACAGTTCTTTTTTTATATTTTTTTATTAAAAAAGAAATATTAGCGTTCTTATAATTTACTTAAATATTTCAATTTTGGTGACCATTTTCAACGAGTTGTAAATAACCCACTATTGGAAAATGGAAATCTAGTTGGGGTAGAATGGAGTTCGAACCTCGAACCTCTGATCCGTGAGTCTGCTGTCTTTTCCATTATGTTCAGTACCCCTTTGTTGGACACTCGATCAGCCCATGAGATACGTAGCATTCTCGTGTACAACCACATTTCAAATGTCTCAATGTTATTCATCATGGAAATTTTGCGAGAGTCCAACCTTCCACTTCATACAATAGCACGGATAAATAAAAAAGAAAGATAATTCATTTTACTAAAAGTTTCTTATGTATTCAAAAGTTTGCATACTAAATTATGTTTGTTTTTGCCAAAATATTGTTCTTAAAACAAAATGTGTAAAATACAATGACACAAAGTGTAGCAGTACCATTATAAATATTGTTTGGTTTTTGTTAGTAAAATTTATGAATGTTAACCATTTTATTTTCAAATATATATTTTGTTCTGTTTTCTTATCAAATTTAAATAATATAAATATTTCTATGTCATGTTTATATACTAAGTTTTCTATTAGGATACTTCTTCTGATCGGTTTTCATAACAAAAAAATATGTGTATATGTATTTTGCGGAGAATTTTCCAAGATCTGATTAAAATATAATCTTGAACCAAAAAACAAATGAGTTAATGCAACAAGTCGTGTTAAGGATTTGTGGTAGCGTTGTGACCTGGCCCTGGATAAGAAATCTGAGGTGCGTTTCTCATTCTACCACAACTTGTTTGTTTATGACTGAATAAAAATGCCCAGAAAATCTAAACATTTGATTAAGTCACACGGGAGGCAAAATAAAAAGAAGAACCAAAATTGTTGTCATCCCCTTTATAATATGCACTCAACAACAGCGCCGGATCTATCAGGATCTAGCTCTTTTACTGAAAAGGGACAGGGAATATACACATTTATAAATCAATCTTCTTCGCAGCCTCAATTCTGGGGATTAGTCTGCAGCAAAGTCCCTCATCTCATCCTCCGCTGTGCTCTATTCTCTGAAGCCCTCTTCAGCTCAACATGTGAGGCGCAGTTCAAGTCTTCATACGCCTGTGCCATATACTCCCATCGGTGGCGCCCTCTGTGATTTGCCCCCCCAGCAATTCCCTTCATTGTATCGTGCATAAGACCCTCAAGGTGCACAATGTGACCGATCCATTGGCTCGCCTCTCTGACTGTTTAAATATCTCGGAAGCAGAATCACCCGGGATGGCAGAATAAAAAGAAAAGTCGGCGGCCGCATACATCAAACGATCCTTGCGTTTTGTCAAAGATTTTCAAATCAAACAACATAGACCTAAAGCTCCGCCAGCAACTGGCCAAGACATATGTATGGAGCATATTGATGTACAGCTGTGAGACATGGCGCTTTACCAAAAGAGATAGAAAAAGAACAGAGGCCTTTGAGATGTGGTGCTGCAGAAGAATATTCGGAATTCCCTGGAGAGATTACATCACTAACGACGAGGTTCTCAGTAGAATCGAAGAAGGGAGGCACCTAATTAAAACCATCTCAGAGAGAGGAGTAAATTAATAGGAGCGTATATTTTTCTCCCGGATCTTTGTGCCAACTGAACTTATAGTTGGTTCGGCTCTGCCCCAACGGTGCATAGAACTATTAATAAACCAAAAGCTGTTTTTCTAATCTGTTGACAATTTTGATATTCTCTTTTGAGATTATTTGTCTTATGCTTCAACTGCTAGATCACACACAAAACTCTTTTCTCTGTCCGCTGGGACACAGAAAAACAATACTAATGGACAAGTAATATTTATTAGTTTTTTAGGTAAACTCATTTATAAATCCTAACATTCCAGTCACCAAAAATCATATTTCATTCAATGCACTTAATTAAAAATGCTTATTTTTTAAGGTATGTAAATATTTACATCTCAAATAGTTACTTAGTAATATTCACATATATTACTGTTTAAACAATGTGTACCTATTTCTTAATCTTAGACTTAAAAATCTCACGCTCTTAGAGCTAAATATTTATAAAATAATAATTTTAGGCTGTTTTCTTGTATATACTGTGCCAGTTGTATTTTCAACTTAACAAATTTTAAACAAATTATAATAGGGTATTTTCACAAGTCAAGAATAATGTTTTAGATTGGATTTTTACGATTCTAATGATTTTACTATCAATATATACAAAACAACTTTTCATTTATTTTTTCAGGTTTAAAAATGAGCACATACAAAATGACTCGCAGTTAGCGTCACGTCATTTTGATGTCACACATGTGCTTTTCAGATAATTCAAAATATACATTTGTTGTACTCTATTTCTACTAATTATAACATTATGTATCGATAACTTTGTCTTACATATCCAGAAAGTTACATTTGTATTTCTTACTATCGCAGCGCTGTGATCACAGATTCGCACATGCGTGGTACTTACTCTGACCTATTGAGTTGATGCCATTATGAATTAGCTGACAGTTACGCATGCTTCATGGTGCTTGTTTGGAATGCTTAATAAAAATTTTAATTCGGCCGCTTGTGAGACGAGGTCTGAAATTTATTTCCTTAATGGGAAAAAAAAATAATCCAGTCCACATTCATCAAACAATTTTTGAGGTGTATAGAAAAACAGTGTTAAGTGATCATTGATAGTAAGGAAGTGGGTGAGTCAGTTCAATAAAGGTCCTGATAATGTGCAAGACAACGGACAAAGTTGGCGTCCATCATTGATTATTGATGAACTGGTTTGTGCAGTTTAATTTTTTTTCAAATAAAACTGAAAGTTTATAATTTCTACTTTCTCTATGGAATTTCCCCAAATTTCAAGATCACTTCTTCATTAAATTGTTGATAAAAAACTGTCTTCTCGGTTTGAGGGGAAAACTCTTACTGAGGAGCAAATTGCATCGCAGGAGGCACCCTTTTATGAAAAGATAATACAAAAGCTTGTGCCCCGCTATGACAATTGTCTACAAAATGATGGGAGGTTCGTAAAAAAATAGTATGAGGCCTAAAGATTTGATCACAGTGTTTTCTTTTCTGAATATGTAAACAAGAAAGTAAAAAAACTGCATAATTATTTTGGTAAAACAAGAAACATACTTTTAAACATCTACCAAATTTAAATAATAAATTACTGACAAAAAAATACAAAAATCAATGTTTTACCCATTAAAATATCGAGAAATATTTACACAATAGTGTAATAATATGAATATTGATATATATGTGTTCAGCTGACTTGTGTTCCATTCAACAAAGATACCGGAACATAATTTAGAAAATAGTGCAATTGTAATGCAGTGCAAAAGGGCCCAACGTACAACTTTGAATTCAGAGTAAGCGGCATAAACAGTTAGTCCTTTTTACTCTACTATGCGTTTTGCGCAGCAATGTTGTTCGATCATTCTAAAACACGATTTTAAATTCGCTGAATCTTCATATCTATTTAATTATACTTCAGTGATTATAAATACGTTTAATCTCTGTGGGTAACTTAATCAATAATTATATACAATGTGTTTATAGTAATTTCCTAATTTTATACCTCAAACTGGTACACAAGGTAATTTATCCCTTAGATATTTTAGTTAATACAGTTAATTTGTAATGTATTATAATAAAATAGAGATTGAATTTAAGATTCGATTCCACTTACCGACCAATATGATAATTTTATAAAACATACAGGACCATAACAAAAATGGAAATCACTGTTTTATTCCAGTTAAAAAATTGACAAATGAAAAACAATAAAATTTTGACTGCGTTGTATAGATGTATCCGCAACACCTGTCCAACTCAGATTCACTGCTGCACCCCACAAACCCTTGTTATAGGAGACTGTTATCTTCATTATATTACTTCAATGTCTATAATGAAATCGAACCACCTTATTATACCTAATATTCTCCTCAACAACTTACTCTCAAATCTCAGAAATGTCATATGTTGAGTTTTGGTAAGGTGGCAGGATTTGCACTTTTATAAGAATACTGCCATTATAAAAGAGTTAAATTCTGAGCATTTTATTTAGACCGAGAACAGAAGAGAGTTCCAGACACTTGCATAGTGTCAATAGTTGCTTTAGAAATTCCTAAGCAAGTTGGACATGTGTTACGAATGTGTCGAGAGAGCCTTAAGCCTTAACCCAAGTTGCCTCTTATTCATACTTGCGGGCTCCCGCCTTCCTAGAAGACCATTGATACACTACTTATTTTAAAGTATAAATACTTATCTGTGTTACAGATATATTCCAATATAACTTAACCTAATTTTGTAAGTTAATGGCGCACAATTTAAATCCTATTTTAATGTCAGTATTCAGAGACAAACCAAGTATATTCTACCGTCCTCACTTTCATGTTATTCTCTGCATATGAAATTCGAATGTAATTTCTTCACCTTGAGTTTTGCTTCTGAATATTTTTGCTTAGAGGAATGTTGCTCAAACAATTTCTTTTCAAATTATATACTTGTGTGAAAAAATATTGTCATTTTTGCAAAGGAATTATGTTTATTTAAAATAATATGGGAGTCTCTAGCAATGCTACGTATTGAGAAAATAAACTATTGCATTTAAAATGCCAATACATTTGAAAGATTTTACAATACATCTTTTAAAATTATATTATTCTAGTTAATTACGCACATAAATTTATTATCTTAAGAATATATTTACATTAAGAAGATATCGATGATTTTATTTTATAAAAGGCATTACTTATAACAATATTCCGTCCCCTGAAACTTTATTTTCGATTAACAAA
This sequence comes from Micrasema longulum, assembly GCF_059751315.1. Lineage (NCBI taxonomy): Eukaryota > Metazoa > Arthropoda > Insecta > Trichoptera > Brachycentridae > Micrasema > Micrasema longulum. The sequence goes on from NW_028277352.1 coordinate 25,329, forward strand.
TGTAATTATTTTACCTATTGTTATGTTTTATTGATATTCAATAAGATTTGTTTATAAAGTGTAAACTTTTTGTTTATTTTCTTTGTCTTTTTGATGAAATGTTTCACTATTCAACAAGTTTGATGTGTTCGACGCACAAATTTGCTTGTTTTTAAGGATTCAACACATCGGGGAATAATTGTATTAGATTTTAACGGTAGTAGTGTCTGTTTTTTTTTTCTTATTTAAAAATGAGCACCAAAAGTAAAACAAAATCGTCATTCGAAAGGAAATTTTCCACTACACAAGAAATTGAGTTTACTTTTACGTGAAATGTAGCATTTTACAACCCTTAAAATGGAGTGTCAAGTTGATGAAATAAAGCATTTTGAACACCTTGTGTTCGTGTTCGAGAAAACAAATAAGGAGAATACATTTTTTCAACTTATTTATTTTTTATTCTATTTTGTTCATTTAAATACCTATACAGGTGAGTGAATCTGAACCCGCCAATGAAAGTTTGCATGTAGAGGAGATCATTTGCTAATTATTAGACTTAGATTAGATTTTTCCAAAATTTGACCTTCAAGCATTCAGAACTTTATTTTTTTATTATTTGTTGATAACATTTGTGATTAAAATACGTCAGAACTTCCCTCAAACTAAGGCAAAAAAATAATATATTACGATATATAAGATATTATGACGAACTAGACAACTAACTTAGAGTAGAATAAATTATTAGAACACCGTTGTTTTTTTTTCATTTCAGGTTGAATTTGATCGCAATATATATATATTTTTTAAAGCGTAATTTGTCTTCTTGTTCTCTTAATTTGGAAAAAAACAGACATTAACTACGTTAATTAAGGCTTATATTAAATTAAAATAAAATGCGTAGCATAAAACCAAATGCAATTTCTTTTAGAGCAGATTTTTTTTTTTAATGACGTTTAATCTGTACCATTTTCCAAAACTTTTGGTGCTCATTTTTAAATTCGAAAAAACGGATACAACTTATGTTAATACCCAATATTAATTTTAAATCATATTGGTTTATAACCAGACTTAAATCAACGGACACATTGTAAAACATAATATTAATAAATAGTTTGACACATTAATCGCCATTGGGGCCACAAGTAATTATTAAAATAGTCCTCCTGTAAACAACAAATATGTCGACAACTTAATTAACTGGTAAAAAAATATTGAAAATATTAAGTGTTATCTTTGAGCAGTGTATAATTTTAATTATAGAATAGTGCTTAAGAGGAAACGCGATTTTGACTTTTCTATATACAAACGAATTTCCATATTTTTTCCCTGGATTATTGTCCAAGAGCAGTGATTTTTTTACACACTATGGATGTTTACCATTGGCGTGTCTTTATTGTTTTGATTTTTTCATGAATTGTTTCTTATGGGAGCTAGGACCATCCAAAAACCCTCTAAATCGTGAAGTTTTATCTGCCATCTTCGAATGTATGTTACACAAAAATGATAAACAATTTTGGAAAACAAAAAATGTATGCACACAGAAAATTTCATTTCGAGATACTCTTTCTAAAAAAAAAAACTGAATTAGTTCACCTTTGTGGTTTCGAAAACGTGACAATGAAATGTCGATTTTAATTAGACATAATCAGTCTGATGTCCAGTTTTCTTTTTCGCACAGTATGGGGGCCATTTGCGAGACAGTGACAGAAAAATGATGATTTTCTGGTACCGCATATCCTTTTAAATTTCATAATAAATCGACATATGATATTCCAAATATATTATCAATACAATCATTCATCACCTTTTACATGAAGGTAAGGTGATCAGCCTTATGCTTTAGGTGCCAGTCCAGGTACAATGAAACATTTCCGTGAAAAACCACATTATGAGCCTATATTTTATGTCTACCTTGTCGGGAATCAAACCCGTAACCTCATGCATCGTAAGCAAATGCCCCAACCACTACACTTCATGGCAGACTTATCTCCAAAAAAATTATGTTTCTCAGGATTTTTGCCTGAGAGCAGCAATCGAGCAAATAACACTCATCCAGGGTCCTGGTTCTGTTTCACAAACAAAGCTGAATTTTAATTCCTTCAGGGGTGGTATTTTGGATCTTCTCTGCCCCTAGAGAGTGATTACTTTGAAGAATTTTAATTTTTTAAAGTGACGAAATTTTGCTTCATATAATGGCCACACTGATGATTAAACGTAAAAAAATATGAACACGTGAAATCAAACATGATAGATTTCATTTGGAATATTATTGCGATCTTAAATATTACCCAAAACACTTCATTTAATTCAATTGATCAAACCGTATTAGTTTTATTCCATTATTGCAGCAGTTTTATACGCCATTTGACCGTTTAGTCATCAGTGTGGCCATTATGTAAAGCAGAGTCTCGTCACTTTAAAAAAAAAAAATCTTAAAATTGATCGCTCTCTAGGGGTAGAGAAGATCCAGAATACCACCTCAGGACACAGAAAAAACTTTAAAAAATTATCAGTTTATATTATGTCGATCTTCAAGCATAGTGATAAATGTTACACAGCGTGTAATGTGATTACTTGAACAAGCAATTAAGAGGTTGTTATGTTGTCTGGCTTTGTAAATGCCTATGCTTCCAAAATTATTTTCTTCAACTTATTTTATTTCAGTTTCTACTTGAAAAGCGCGCATAAAATTATAACACTGCTCTGACTGTATTCTGATGGGGTGCTGCCTGTACCCCAAAAATTAATACATCCTCTAATTATTTATGAAAAAAACCGACCCTAAAATAGCATGTATTGAATCAAATCATAATGATATAACATATCCTAAGCTTTGACCAATTTTTTTATAAAATGGAATAGCGATCAATGTGTCAGTTAAATATTAATTCTATACCCATTATTTTTGTACACAAAATAAATAGTCTATGCACCAAAATTAATATTGGCAAATTAATTTATTTACATGCATTTGTTTCTGCGATTGCAAACAAATGACTGAACATGATGAAATGATCATTAAAAAGAGATGAGTGGTAGAAAAAGAAAATACATACTGTTAATTTTTTTCTCCTCATTCCTTACAATTAAAAAATGCTACAAAACACAGATTCAAAATATTTCTTTTATAATTTTCACATTTCCTATATCGTTTATTCACCTAAATTAAGTAATTAATTTGTGGCACAGAATGCACAAGTCTGATTTTATAATGAATCTCACTTAAAACCTGATTTGATTTAATGAATAGATTTAAAATTAAATTTATAACAATAAATATAATTTGTTTAAGGTTAGTTTAAAAGTTATGTTTTTATTAAATTCTATGAAGTGTATGAACTGTGTCATTGAATTGTATAACATTGTCATGTTCTTGAATAAATAAATAAATATTTATTGTGGCTCTTTTATATTATTGAATATAAACTGCTTTTCTAAGCGTGATACAACTTGAAATTGAAATAAAAGAACCAAGTATATTTGTTGGAATGAGATTATTTTTACTGTGCACATTTGAAAAAAAACATATTTGACTATAATGTCCTCCGCGACTAACAGTTACATAGTGTATTTTGTCGGTCCAATTTTGGGCACTTTTTCCAACAAATTTGGCATTATTTCCAAAATGGTGCGTGTTTAATTGGCTTCCAATGCTTCAAGAGTTGATGGTTTGTTTCCACTTCCGCTAAAAACCGTAGTGCACACATTATTACTCAAAGGTTTCCATAGACTCCTATGGATACATTATAATTCAATAATCACAGGATTGTGAAGGCCAATTCAGTTTTAGAAATAATCTTGTAAAATTGTCACGCAGTAGATTCATGGTTTGAGGAACTAAACTGAACACTGAATTTTAAAAACGTTTTCCCGAATTAGCAAGCTGTCAGAACACAAATGTTAAAATAAAAACGTCATTATCTGGTAAAACCAATCGAAAGTTCGATCAGCACGAAAGAAAACACCTGATACTTATAATTTCTCTACATAAAATCCCCTAAAAAGGTAATTTCTCTGTTTTTGTGTTAAATTGCGACAAAGAAAAATAAAATGCAGGCCCACCAAACTGTCACTTGAAGTGTAAGACAGATCCCCTTCAACAATGTTTTTAGCATGTCCAAATTTTTGCAAACAGGCTGGATTTCCTCGCTAACTAGGATCTCCCTAGTCATTCAGATCTAATTTTTTTGCAACAGAGAAGGAAAATTTTTGTGCAAAGGGAGTATGGAAGTCTAGGCAATGTACAGAGCTTATTACCTGTCATTGGCTGGTTAAAGTGGCCTTTACACACTGTGTAACATTTATCATTCTGCCTTTGTTTATGTTTCCTGAACTCTTCCATCTGTTGACTTTTGTGAAGTAAAAGAGCTGAAATCATATGGGTGAGATTCATCTGGCTGAACTAGTTCACGTACTAGGCAACGCCTTTTTTATACTTCATCTTTTACCAGTTTGTAACATTTATCATTCTGCTACACAGTGTGTAAAGCGGCCACTTAAACCAGACAATGACAAGTCATAAAAGCCCTGTAGATGCCTAGACTTCCATATTCCATTCGCTAAAGTGTTTTCCCTCTCTGTTGCAACAAATTGAGAACAGATCACATTACTTTCCAAGTATAACTGATCAACTTACAATTTACAGCACCAATGCAGAGCGATGCTGGATGCGAACAGAGAAATAATGATGGTTATAACACTCCAAAAATTCTTCCTGGACATCGATTCAGAAGTCCATTGTTTTGAGTCCTAGTGAAATACCACGCAAAATGATGCAGACATTATATATAAAGATGGAATTTGGTTTTCACTAAGTAAATAAACTGTTGAATACAGTTAAATTGACTGTGTCCAATTAATTTATTTCCAATTGGTGAAGAATGCACTTCCCTATTTTCCTCAACCCAATGAATTATTCTTAATTAATTTCTTTTGGGCACAAAGATGGCGAGGCTGTGAGATTACAATGAGCTCTTTCGGGCAGCTTTATTTGTTCAGGGATGACTAAGTTTCCTTTGTCTGTTGGCAGCGCCGACTAAACTAAAGATTTTAAATGAGGTGTGAGGTATGTGGTGCTTTTCAATGCAGCTCCTGCTAGCTGCAATTTCTATTTATTTATAAACGCCCAGAGGGCTCTTACAGTATTTAGTTTAAAGAGTACATAAAGTATTATAGAAATTAACATAAAATAGAATCATAATTATTTCACTAATATGTTATAAATTATTTTTTAAAAAGAAAATGGAAATAAAGTAAAGATGAATTGAAATCAAAAAAAGGAGAATTGAAGAGTTGGCCATTCAACAGAAAGGATAACTAATTTAATTGCAGCAGGAGTGTTTTGAAGCAATTCCAACAGCTCAGAATAATTATTAGCTGTTCTGTGGATAGGGGGATGTGGCCAGGGGAGAATGGTGGGTGAAGTTAATCCTATTGTACTCACACTGGAACATGTGCTGGGGTCTGGTGGTCCTTGTGGGTACACGAAAGTTTATCAGGGGTAGTGATTTTGGGCAATCTATTACGGTGCATATCACTTTGTGCATTAGAGTCAGGCCAGCAATTGTCCTTATAGTGGAGAGCGATGGTAACCTCAACTCGGACATCAAAGTTTGGTAGCAAATTTCATCTACATGTTTACCCTTTTTGAACTGTATTGCAGCCCTAGCCGCACTCCTTGAAAACTGATTCAGCTTTATCTTGTATAGGTACCAAAAGTTATTAAGCAATTTCTTATATAATTGAGGGGCAATGCAATGTAAATTGTTTTCGTTAGTTATAATTAAAAATACTGTTATGAATTTATTTTTTAGTACAAGGCAGTTGTTATATTAAGTATTTATTTGTAGGTCAGTGAGTGTTACAACACTAAACAAATTAAGTTAAATTACCTACTGTCTCGTAATACAATTTAAAGGTACTTCCCTGACAAAACTGGTCAAGCGAGCTTACAAAACAACAAATCACTACAAATTAATATAAACAGATGCTGTGAGTTATGTGTTTTAATTTCGAGGAGGCAGTGCTCTGAATCAATTTCTTATGAGTATTTCGTGGTTAGAAACAAGTGAAAAAACGTATCCGAAAAGGTAAGTGATTACAATTATAAATTAAATGAATTGGTTCAAATGAAAATAAAATAACATTGTTTTTATTCACTTTTAATTTTTTATTAACGATTTACTGTTTTCGATACTACACATGCTTCCTTATCAGGGTATAATTAAGTAGTGAATATTATCTTATTTTCTTTTAACAGTGTCTACCAAATATTAAATCCAAACATATAGAATTTATTAGTCAAGCCTTTGTGTTTTGTTTTAAATAAGTAGTTAAAAACAAAGTTATTTGATTTTTATTATGATAAATAACCGCAAAGTTTGTGCTTCAAATATAAATAAATTGGAATTTGAAATTTATTGCAACAGAAAAAAACATGTTTTAGAAGGGAATATGGAAGTCAGGGGATTTACAGTTTTACAGGCTGCAGTTTAACCCTTCTGGGTCTAAAGGGGTAACTAGGGTAGTGTTAATCATCATTTTTAGCATAATCTTACCCCATAATATTAAGAATATATCAAAATTATTAAAATATTTTATGGCGAATCCTTTCAATAATAATTCGCATTTGTCTTTACTTCCCCCGGGTACAAACAACAAAAATTACAATTCATCGCTCTGCAATTTAATAATTGTTGATATTACAATATTTGAGTTTGTAGACAAAATACTGGATTTCACCCTCTCGGGAGTCCTTGAGATTAACAAATTACAACAGGGATGGAGAATACCTTAAAGAAGGGAATGTGGATGCTCAAACATAGGCAAAATGGTGAATGTTACACAGTGTGTAAAGTGCCCACTTAAACCAGCCAATGACAAGTCATAAGCCCTGTAGTGCCAGGACTTCCATATTCCCTTCTTTAAGGTATTCTCCATTTCTGTTGTAATTTGTTAATTCTTGATACGTTGGTCAGTTCGCACGTGTGTTTTTTGGTCCCTTTTTTCCAGCCAACCCCAAATATCCTAATTTCCCTTTCCCAACTTCCCGCTGTACTTCTATGCTAACGAGGTGGCTCTACATTTGATCAGTGCTGTTTAATTTGTCACAGCGAAAGCAGTGCAATGTCATACAACATCCTTTCGCAACAGTATTTTATGAAATAAATTATGTATTTTGTAGAAAACTATAAATATTATGGAACAGTTTTATAAACACCACATGAAAATTGCATTTTAGCTGGGGTATTTCTGGTACCCCCCCACAGGTACTTTCAGATTTTTTACACATTCAGGCTCGGAAAGGTTATGTGGCCACTTTCCACACAGTATAGCATTTACTATTCTGCCTATATTTGTTGATCAACATTTTCTCAAACCTTTCATCTATCGACTTTTGTGAAGTAAAAGAGCTGAAACCTTTATTAATGTGAGTGACATTCATCTGGCTGAATTATTACACCTACTAAGCAATACATAAAAATACTTTTTAACTCAGACCTATCCTGAATGGTTGACAACCCAAATTAAAACATTTATTAAATGTCCGAATAAACCTGAGTGTAATTTTTTGTAATGTCCATTTTCCAGTTACATCACGCCTTTAAATCGAAATAAAAAGATATGAATAAAACTACTTCAAAATGGGTTTTACTCATCATGACAGCTGTTATCATACACGTGTCAACAAAACCTCAGCACAAAATTGATTTTGAAATAATTAAAACAGTGGATTTAGATCATTCTTTAGAAATTCCTTTTAGCAAAAGGGTAGAAATATCTCTTATAAAATCCAATGAGAATGAAGGACTTTGCTTAGGAACAGATTTCCTTTTCATGGCAAAATGTCACAGCTTAAATGACAAATTCAGATACTGTAATTCAAGGAATGAAGTCATTGTTCTAGAAAGTCCCGAATCTGAAGAAAATAAACAATTTGCAGTGAAACCGGTGTGCGTAATAATTAAATGTCACTATGATGAAGTAAGTACAATGTTTTGTTTTTTCTAAGATTCATTTTTGTTACAAATGAGGTAGGAAATAATTATCTTTAGCAATGTGATATCTCAATAAAATGAAATGCTATGTGATCACGGGTGGCTTCTGACCAAAAACACTGGCAGAGCATTTTAAACTTTACTTGTATATTGAATTGCACCCTTTGCCGTCATTTTGGATTGCATTGCAGTATCCATCAACAATAACACACTGCAAAATAACCAAGATTTTTTTTTCAGTCAACATGTGGTAGACAAAATTCAAAATAACAGAAATTACTTTTCTAAATTTTTTAGATTTATATGAAGAATAATACTCTGTTTTGGATCTGCTTATCCTGCTCGAGTCCCATAGTCCTGACGTCACCTTTTTTGCAATTTTCTTAGATTACATTTTCGGGAAAAGGCAACCTCGCTTTACAGTCTCAGGGTATCAAAGGAGTAAACGAAACCCTCTATGTCCTGAAAGACATGTGTGTGAAATAGAACCAAAACCCTGGACGGCTATTTTCAACCTTGATGGTTGTACCTCTTAGGTAGAAATCCTGAATAAGAAAATCGAGTGGAGATAAGTCCATCTTGCTATATGATATATGGTGGTTGACGCATTCGCCTACCATTCTTGAGGTCCTGGGTTCAATTCCTGGCAGAATAGCAAATATTGATTTTTAAGGTTTTTTAACTGCAATATTCCATTGTTCCCGGACTGGCCACCTGAAGCTTAAGACTGATTACCTTGCCTTCATATAACAGATTATCGAACTTCGCTGCATTAGGTTTGATAATGCAGTTCTCTATGCACCACCGAGTGCGGAAAGAAGGATGATAGTGAATTTTAAAAATAGACATTGTTTTAATTACCTACTTAAGGGACTTATTGTGAATGAAAAGTCAAATTTTTTGTTTGCTTATTGAGATATTTAAAAACTTGAAGTATTGTTATCATTTTTTAGATTTGGTGGCCATCTCTTGAGAAATGCCTGCACACAGAGCATGTTGAACACATTTGTGGTGCGAATGGAATAGTGGCTAACGATGTGTTTGGTGAAGCCTATTGCAAATGCTTCCCAAAATACGGAAATCTTGCCGTAAGTTAAAAATACAAATTTTCACTTACTGAAAAAACTCTGAAAATCGGAGATTGTCAGTGTATTCCATTATTATTACATAAGTACTGATTTTACAGTTCTATCAAGGGAGGTTATGTAATCAGTATTGACGACGACAACTCCATTAAACGCTTCGCACTCAGTTCGTCACAGGGCCGAGAGCAACCAGAAAGGTCAAAAATGCGATGGATGGATTCTGTCAGCTCTGATACATCCACACTACAGAAAACAAACTGGTTGACTATGGCAACAGACAGACGAGAATAGAGAAGACTTCTGGATTTAGCCTAGACCCACCCAGAGGGCTGTCGAGCTTATGATGATGATGATTATTGATTATGTTTCCTAAAATTTCAATGTTCAAATAATTAGTTTTATGTTGACTTCACACGAGGACAATACAATAGAAAGGACAATACTGTCCTGTCCCAGCTATATGAACAGCCTCAACTGCACAACCCAGGACAATGGAACAATTCAACCATAGTTTAAACGTGGAACGATGTAAAAGTGGATAGATAATGGTGGGGGTAAGCTATTGTCCTACCGAGATAGTCTTGCTGTCTATCTCTAGGGCAATGTCTTGAACCATTGTCCTGTCCTTCAAATATATGTTCAGTTTAGGACAAAAAGTCTGAAACTGGCACAAGACAGTATTGTCCTGACCACATTAAAAAAAACATGGGAATTTAAAAACTTTTTTTTGTGATTAACTTTTAATGTGCTTAAGTACTATTGAAAATTATTGATAGTAACTAATTCAATAAATAAAAAACATTTTCAAATGATTGAAGCAGTAAGCATCCGCCTATTAGTCGAATAGTCACTGTGTTTGGCTTACTTGCAACCATGCGAGAGATTTTGGGTTTGCTTTTGACAAAATGAAATATTTATTTAAAATTGTGTTTTTACATTAAAATATTTTACCATAACTGGACTGCCATTTGAATCTTACCTTCATGTAATAAAAATAATCAAGATATGGAGCGGTTAGTGTACTGACGCAATGTCCTATACGTAAAGGGAATTATGATAAATCTGTAAATTCAAGTCAATAGCATGAACTGAAGAAGTATACCTATAGTTGTTTTTTTATGGTTTTAGGTTGAAAATACATGTTATCCACATTTTCAACAAGGACCATGTAAAAATGATGAAATGTTTGTTCCCCAAAATAAATATACAAGTCTGTCTAAATGTGTCCCAAAAGATTTTCAATCAGATCTAGAAATAAATGAATCTCATACAAAACAAGAAAAACATCCACAATCCGAAGAAGACACAAAAAAATCACCGAAGAAAGAGGAGGTTTTAAAAGAAAAAATAATAATAAACCCCGGTAATAAAAATGATACCTTTAAGGAAAATTTAGCAAACGATAAAACTGAAAACGTTGACAGAGAAAAAAAAGATAATACCAATAATAGTAATGATGAAAATGTTACAGAAAATACTCTACAAGATGAAAACATAACAGAAAATAAATTGCAAGATGAAAAGGGTTCACAAGAAGTTCAAAGTCAAAAAGTGGAAGAAAGTTTAAAACCTAATAGTACCAATGAAAAACTAACAAAAATTATTCTAGCAGATAATAATGAAGTGAAAAATATCTCAAAAGAAATACACAGACCAGAAAATCAAAACAATAACTTTATGTATTATGACAACCAAGACTCAGTAGATGCATCTGCTGAAGAAACCAGAAAATATATTGAAAGTTATCAAAAACCAGTTAAACTGCAAGATTATGATTATGGGGGAGAAAATAAGGAATCAAGAAGAGTCTCTTTTACTTTTATTCCAGAATATGATGAAAGCAAAGAAGAAGCTTATCAAGATAGCCAAGAAATCAATGAACATCTGCAAGACAGTAACTTAAAAGAAACATCACCTATCGCTCCAGATTCATCATATTTGTTAAAGGGTGATGACGAAACTAATAATAAAGATAGAGAATTATTCCAAGATCAAAGAGACTTGCAAAATCCATCAGATTCTTATTTTTTATTAATAAACCAGCAAAGTAAAAATGAAGGAGACGACTTTCAAAGCAAAGAAGATGGCTCAAAAGATCTATCAGAAACTTATTATGGTCTCAACCCTTTACCATCAATCAGCCAAGGGAACAAAAACAGTAAAATTTACGATAGTTACAAAAGTCTAGAAGATGAATCGGAAACTCATTCACACAAAATACACGAGGCTTTTGGTTTGTTTGATGAAGCGGGTAGTACTCAGGAAAGTGGCCAATTGCAGGATAGTGGAGAAATCCAAAGTGACTCAAGAACTCCATTGCAATTCAGTTATGAGCCAACTTCTTGGAAAGATAAACCTCAGGTTGTACATGATGAAATCCAGGCATTTGGCAGGTACCATGAAGTACCACTGTACCCATATATTTTATGATTTTTTATCATAATAAAATACTGATAACTTTGCTTATTTTTGTTTGATTTATGTTTCAATCATAATTATATATGAATCATTTTTCTCAGATTATTTCAACAAAAATAGAGGCATTATTTATTTGTTTGATGAAATTGAAATGAGGCGGTCAGCGCAGAAGTGATGTAACCCACAAATACATATACATGGACTTAAACATTGGAAACTTTTTATCAACATAGAAAAAAGTAGGTACTTACTATTATAAATTGCATATAATATTGTGGGGTAATTATTACAACAGCTAGGTAACTTAAAAATCAGCATTTGTGAGTTACCCACTAAAAACACATGTTTTTATCCTCATCCACGAATGGCATAAGTAGACAAATTATAATTTGATTGTAATTAATTGAATGAACTTAATTAAAGTGTGTAAAGTATCATTTACATGTGGACAATGCATTAGATATGACAATACTGTCTTGTCCCAGCTCTGCGAATAGCCTCAACCGCGTAGGACAGGACGCCTGGACAATATGAAAATTTGGCCGTAGTTCACATGTGAGCCCTTCGAAAATGAATACGCAATGGTGTTTATTACAAGTGAGTTCATGAAAAATATGTGAAGAATTGTGAAAGGACGAATTAAATAATAAAAAGGATTTTATTCTGCTGCCATTTTTGGCAGAAAAAAGGCAAATCGCTATTGTCACAAGGTCCTGTCCGTGCACGTTCACACGAGGACAATGCGGCCACTGGCTGCTGCTCGCATTGGTGAGGGTAATCATTGCTCCACAGAAATAGTCTGCCTATCTATCTCCAAAGCAATATCTCGGTACAATGTTTTGTTCTACAAATTGCTGTTTACACGTCGAGTCCTGGGACAAAACAGCATTGTATTTTCCATGTATAAACGGCCTTCAACTCAAAAATTGTGTTTTTTTTTTTACCTAATTGTAGTAATTACCCCACAATATTATATTACAAGCATATGTATTGTGTAAATAAATAAATAAACTTGACTCAGGTTAGAACACCCCAGTACGGCGATGAAAAAGCCATTAAAAAAAAGAAAAAAATTAAAAAGTAGGTAGGTACTGACTAATAAATTGCATTATAGTATTGTAATATGTTTGAACACAATATATACTACAGGTAATATAAATTCATTATAAAAAATACCTTGTGATTAAAGTGTCAGCATTAATTATTTTTACTCTGTAAAATACTAAGATACATAATTTAATGTTTATCAGTAAATGTTTTAAACAAAACAATATTTTAATTAAGCAATAAATATGGTAAATATTATAACTATCTATAGATAAAAAGTTCAAGGACAATATTTTAGCATAATAATAAATATAAATGATATTAGGTAACGGCATTAAAAAAGATTTATTTTTAAGCACTTATTTGAAATGACACGTGCAGCATCATAATCATTATCCTCTAATCTTCACCTAATGGTGCGTAGGGCACTACATTAGTCTACTAATCGCAACATATATCAATTACTTTATGATCATTTTAATATTTCAAGTCAAACAGTATGAAAACACATTTTTTATTGAATTTTTCCTAATAACCCATCTGTTTTAGAGGCTTATCAGCAGGTGAAAAGGAAAATATATGGAGGGAATGATTATGATAAAATTATAAACAAACTTATCAATGAAACTTCTTGGTTTGTAATCATTTACTATGGAGTTTTATCAAGAAATATCAACAACAAAAATATCAATATTATTTATATGGAGGGATGTTATGAAAAATACACCACAATAGAGAAAAATAACTTTCTTTAATTTTTTCTTTTAACTGGCAGGAATTAAATCCGCGACACCAGTTTCACGGTTGGCCGTCTAACAATTTATGCCACGGTGCTTGTCTGTTCGTATCAAGAACTAGAGAATTGAATGCAAGACCTCTTACATAGATAAATGTGCCAACTACGAGCAGCATAAAACTGATTGTATGTTTTTTTTTATTTATTTGTTTTTGGACAAATACAGATTACAATTAAGACAGTCTGCTCTCTATATAGAGCATTTGGTGTCTACAAAGCATTTTAGGTTCGTCTAACGAATACATTATTGACTAATTTGTGATCAACTTTTTTGTTGTGTCTTCTTATTCTCTTCATTTTAACACCCAAAAGAAAACAAAATGTATTTAGAAGGAATAGCAATTGAATGAAAGGGTGTGATATAATCATTTTAGTTTCATTTATTCAGTATTTTTTATGTACAATTTAATGAATGCGACGAATTTCACATTCTGGCAAGAAAGTTTTGTAACTAATGACTAATGTCTCTTCTGATTTAACATCGTCTCCTTTGCATCCATAATGAGAGTTTAATTTTAAACATTTTCCGTTTCCATGCAGGGGCGCGAATGCCGTCTCATTGATCTCAATGTTATTTTCTTCTCTGCCGTGATTTCCTTTCCTGTAATCTTCGTTCTGTTGGAAACACAAGTCTGGAACGCACTTTCCCACTGTGGACGTTGGATCGTGGACTAGAACTTTAGATTTAGGGCACACGCTCTCTTGGTAGATCTTTCCGCAATCCCCATTTTCCTTTAAAAAAAATATAATTGTAATGATCATTGACAGAAAATTCTTAGCTCTATAGCTTATTTATTTATTTAAAATCTTGCTAAAATGAACATTTCTGAAACTTTGTAGATATAGGTTCTGCAGTGCACATGAGGAAACACCTATAAACATTTTATGTGAATGTGATGCTTTATATCATAAAAGAATCCGCATCCTCAGGGAATCATTGGTTAAACCTGCGGAAGTTAAAGAACTCGCTCCCTACCTAAATGCCCGATACTTTGGGGATATAGGATTGGAGGGGGAGATTTTGCAAAAAGAGAACTCTTGTCTTTTACGTAGTAGCCTGGCTCTTAAACGACCTCGGCTTGGAGGGCGAGAACTGATTTACACGGACCCTTCGTATTAGATTTTTACCGGTTGCAGTGGCGTCAAAAGCTTATCATCAATGGCAATCCATCATCACTTAACTTAAATTTGATAAATTAAGAGAAGAAATATTAAAACAGTTTTTTTTTTTGTTCAGTAAAATTATGGATTTTATAAACATTTAAGTAAATCTTACTTTAATCAATAGATTAGAAGTCAAAAAAATTTTAGCTGTAGCAGACTTATTGCTAAAAGCAATATCTTCCAGCCAATCAAAAAACACAGGTCAAAAGAAAAATTGGTCAACATTTATACTAAGTGTGAATTATATTATATATTCAAATTAGAGCATATTCATTATCAAATAGCTGTTTTTTTTAATGGGCAGATAGAGCTTGCACATAAGAATAAACTTATTAATAAAAATACTTATAAATTTCACATTATATGATGAAGAATGTGGGTAATGAGTTCGGAAAGAGACAAGAAAAGGATTCAGGAATCAAAAAGAATTTTATAAATAAATAGTTAATAATCTGTTTTCCAAGAATGAGTTGCCCATTTATTTAATCAATGTATTTAATTATTTGAAGTTAACATATTCAAAATTCATGTGGCTTTTCCTCTCTTTTTAAAAATGTGTTTTTAAAATATATTTTTTAAAAGGAATAACCCTCTAAGTCTCTATTTTAGAGGGCTTATCAGCTGATAGGAAAAAGAGGATGTGTAAATAAATTATAAAAAATGTACCACAACGCCCAGGCATATTGAGAAATAAATCTTTCTTGGATTTCTTTCTTGCAACTGGTAGGAATTGAACCCGCATCGCCAGTTTCACAGTTAGCCATAGAACCAATTACGCCACTGTGCCAGTTTTACACTATGATTACACTATTTGTTTTATTGTCCACGCTAATGGTCAGTACGTTTACCTACTGTGCAAGAGGTTTCTGATTCTGGTATGGCATATACAAAATATTTATTTATGAAACTGTTTGTGCTCTAGAATATTTCATGGTTTGTGGACTGGCACGTTAAACGCAAGACTGTTCATCTCACCTTCATGTGGCAATAAAGATTAATATACGCTGTGATTTGTGTACCAATTCAGCGCCCTATGCACCATTAGGTTCGAAAAGGGAAATGATGAAGAAATTATGGTTTATTTAATTTAAATAAATGTCCACAAGGGACAAGAAAGAAAAAAAAAACTTGTGGACATTTAATAATTTTAAAAAAATATAAAAATGGAGTATAGATTTTGTATTCGCATGCAAAAATAGTGGTTATTATTTATCACTAATTTACTATTAGACTTTAATCAATATAAATACCTTTAATGCTCTGTACATCGGACTTTCACAAGTGCAAATTCCAAGATCAAACATATCAGGATCGAAAAGACTGTTAGTACCGCAAATCTTTTGCTCTTCTGCGTGTGTTCTGAAAATGCATTTATTTTGAGGTGCATACCATGCCTGCAATATAAAACAGAAAAATCATGTTATTTTCCAATGTTTTGAAAAAAAATGTAAATTAATCAAATGGAAACCTTAATTGAAAATCCAGAAGAAAGTATTTATTTTTTAAAGTTTCTGGTTCTATTTATTACACATAACTATTCGTCATTCATCCAGACAAAGACTGCAATTACTTAGATCATAATGAAAATCGTTTTTTTTAAATAAAACTTAAATAATTATTAAAATAATAAATAATTCAATTAGGCTGATGTTTTTATGGCCCCTTTTTTCGTGGTAGCACTTAAAAAATGGGTACCTACTGAAACAGAACATTGTGGTCTTGCAAAATTTGCAACCAGTCACAAAACAAGCCACATATAATTTGGTGTTGCCAGTTATTTTTTGACAGATAAATAATGTAACTTTATTTCCATTTGATTTTTTAACCTTTTCATTATCTATAAAATATGGTACAATCATAAAATTACTATTCTTAATTCTATGGGTACAATTAAAAATTTAACAAACATCATGTTCACTAAAAAAACGTTTCTCATCTCAAAAGTATGGGCAAAGTTACCCTTAGAAAAGCATAAATGAGGCTCTTAATTAAATTTTATACTGTCTCTTCATTTTCATTTAAATAGAACAACGAGCCAATTACCTGAGATCAATTGCAACTAATTTGATGAATTATTATAAATTATTATATTATTAGAAATATGGTTTTTAATAACTTACGTGTCCTAAACTACAGCGTGGCTCGCGGCAAATAAGCTCCACAGGAAAACGGTTTCCTCTTTGGGATTCAGCTGGCATATTAAGAATAAGATTTTCGTTTTTTGCACAAAGTGATGAAGCCGCATTCAAATCATGACACTGATCTCTAAACCAAATGGAGTTGGCAGTGCACCGTCCAGCCACCCACTTCTCCAGAGCCAATTTTGCCTTTGAGTTGTAAGATATATTGGGATCTTCTGCCAAGTCCAGAGTTGTAATTACTCCAAAATTACTAGCCTCCAAAACTGATAGGTTCACTATCAGTAAGAAAGCAGCGGTAAGCCCACAACATAATGATTTCATGTTTGCGATTGGAATGTGAAGTTTTACCTGAAGAAAATAAGTACATTTTATTTTGCATTATGTAAATTTTGCAACATGAAAAATAATGAGCCCACACTGGGGAAACCCGTGCTGACGACACTTAACAATATACAGGTAAATGTCGTTTTACGTCGATTTACAATTACGCTGGTTAGTGCCGGCTTGGGATTCCCCGGTTCGGCCGACACCAGACGACTGTAGGCGCCGCGATTCTAACAGCAGACACACTTTTACACATTGTTTTATTGTATTATCGTGTATGCGAGCAGCCTACTGTGTGTGAAATTGTTTCCAAGTTAGTTTTCGTTTTGTTCTTAAGAAAAATAAAAACGTATGATTATATTAACATATTACAACAGAGATGAAGAACATTTAAGAGAAGGTAATATAGAAGTCTAGGCATCTACAGGGCTTATGACCTGTCAATGGCTGGTTTAAGTGGCCACTTTACACACTGTGTAACATTCACCATTCTGCCTATATTCTTCTATATTACCTTCTCTTGAATGTTCTTCATCTCTGTTGTAATATGTTAATATAAACAGCTCCCCAGGGAGTTGAATCCAGTCCTCGTCTACAAAAATTTGGACAAACTCAAAATATTTTATGATTATATTTTATTATTATTAAAATTAAAAGAATATTCAAATATTTGTAGTTTATGCTATGATTCTGCAAGAAAGGAAGCAACAATCAAAGCAAATGAAATTGGGTGCTTTTTTTTTAAAAGTGTGATAATTTAATTTAGTACTGAGGAACTGGTGAGTTAATATTTACTATTCATTTCAAGAGATTATTATTTATTTTGTAAACAAATTTAAACTGTATTGATTAAATACATTTGTAATTTATTTTGAATATATATAGGATATGTATTAAATAAACATGTTAGATTGTTCTTAGAATTTTGACACGGAACCTGATTTTTTATCTTCTTTTATATTTGTGTTCATTTTACGCCTACTTTTTTTACGCCGGTGTCTCTCGGGATGTAACCCTGGCGTAAAATGACGTTTACCTGTACTTCTTTTTTTTTACATGTGAAAATACACAGAAAACATTCATATCCATTCATCCGTTTATGCTTTTGGATAAACGAGTTCTCTAATCATCTAGATTGCTAAATATACAATATATAAGGAAACAAAAAATAAAGACGAAGTATTTAATTTCAATTTAATTGTGCAATTAACTTTGCTGGACATGTTTGAGTAAGTTTTTAATGTGATTCCAATTTGCAGTATTATTTCAAAAGCCATAAAATCTGGCAGTTGTTAATTAGGATGATTGGAGTTTCGCCATAGAATATGAAATTCAATTTTACATTGTTATGATATGAAAATAAAATATGTTATTTTTTGAGTACAGTAGAATTGGCTCTGCACTATTTATTCCATTAAAATAAAAGTGAGTTTCAAAACAATGGTACAATCATTAGTGTTTAATAATTTTATGATGAAAAATATAAAAATTACTGTTACTTGGAAAACAAGGTTTGATCTACGACACCATCAGAGTTATAACTTTATAATAACATAATTAATCGTCAACCATATAGAAAATTCAGTCGCCTTTGCCCGGAATGATCAGGATGATGAATACATTTTACAATCTTGATTATTTTAAAGTGAGTTGGCATAACCATCAAACGAAATAAGTCATCAAACAAATAAAAGATTTGTTTTCTTAAATGTTGTTGCATTATAATGCTGCCATATGTTTATTTATTTCAATATAAAAAGTACGTTTTTATTGGGTGACAAAAAATATAAATACATATTCATTAAATATTGCGATACAAAAATTTAAGTATTAAATTTCATAACGGGTAATATTTGTATACTATCTATATGTATGAGGATAAAATTGTTCAATAATCACGTACCTTTAGACAAAATTGAATATTAACTTGTAATACTTTCAAGCATCAAAGTTTGATGACATACTGACGAAAAATAATGAGAGTTTTGTGTATAATCAGTGACCCCCACCAAAACTCCAAATGATAGGTATTCACGTTTCCCAGTATTATGATTATCATAAATCAGAGCCGTATTGAGTATGTTAAACATTATTATTATTTTGGTTTATTTATTTAGCTTGTAAATTGTCAGTACGACATAAATTTACTTACTAGTATAACACTATGTTAAAAATCAAAATGATACTGTCTTCTTCTTCATCTTTTAAAAGATTCTAAGATCAATGTTACAGAAAACTAGTTTTGCTCCTGAGATTATGAGGTCCAATTGTTCTTCCATCTCTTGCGTGGTCTTCCGGGCGGATGTTGTCCAGGTGGGATTTCATTAGCTGCAGCATACACAAGTCTGTCGCTGCTCCCTCCCTCTAATATCTTCGTCTGGCTCTGCTCCATCGCACGATATCCTCTATCTCTAATTATAGTATTGCGGATTCGGTCTCAGAGCGTTTTTCAAGTAATAGACTTTAAGACCTTCATTTCAGCAGTTCTGAGTGCCCCAGCCCTTTGGTACGAACAGTGTCAGCCTGCTCTTCCATAGCATAGGTCATGATGGGGTCTCACACATGTATTATATATTTTGACCTTGCTATCGTATGCATATCCTTATTTCTACATATTACATTCCTCAGACACCCTGACCCATGCTTTGTTGACCTGTAATCGGACTTGAGAGTACAAATAGTAATGATTTGAAATTTCTACTCCTAGGCATCTATAACTCATGTCCGGTTCCACTGGCTTGTTTGACGATAGTCAGCTTATACATTTTCGGTTGTCTGGACACAGTAAGACTTTTCATTTTGCTAACTAATATTGACATGTTTAGTACATACTGTTTGTTAACTCAATAAAACAAATAAATAATTTGGTTGCAAATCATATGGGTAAGCATTGTTCAGGTATTGTCACAACTTCTACATCTTTTGTACCTACAACCACTGTTCACTCCCCCCCTCAGTATCATTTGATCATCCGCCACATTGAGAGCTCATGTCGTACCTACATTGCGCGTTTATTTTGTTGAACGTGTACCGCATCATAA
The DNA here is from genome assembly GCF_059751315.1 of Micrasema longulum. NCBI lineage: Eukaryota > Metazoa > Arthropoda > Insecta > Trichoptera > Brachycentridae > Micrasema > Micrasema longulum. The sequence continues at coordinate 45,321 of NW_028277352.1, forward strand.
ACTTTGTTTCCACCGACCACCAATGTTGAGCTCCAGATGGGGGCCTGTCCTATTGTAAGTGCCACCCGCAAGTAACCGGTCGAACCACAGAAATTCCATCAAGAACGAACCAGGTTAGAGGCATCCATTCTTAATCCATCTCTACTATTATTACAATTTCTCAGTGGGAAAAAGGAATAAAGAAAAGATAGATCAGGGAAGAGAAAAGAGATGTTTCTTCTGACGTGATTTTAACAAAGATACTGTAGTAACATCTTTGATAATGGATGGAAGATGATTCTACAGTCGAGCTGCATGGACACTTTATGAGTTAGAGAAGAAAGAGGAATTGTGGATGGGTATTAAGGAATATTCCTCTCTCTAGTAATATTCTTATAATGTCTGTAACTACTGATGGTACCTAATTGTGCTGTTGCTTTATAGTAGTTGTCCATAATGTTCTTTTTGCTTCCTAGTGGGGAATGGGGTCGTCTTCTATTTCCCTTACTGTCAACAATTCACCATCTGCGCTAGATAATAAGTATTTTGTATGTTTTTATTATTTTGTTATTTACATACAGGAAATGCACAATTCACCTTCTGCACAATATTACAAAATATTCACATTTTAGAGCCATTTTTAACAAATAATAAATCGATGTTCTTGAATGCAGGAATCAAGTTGCGGTAGAGTAGATTTAGAGCTTCGAAACTCTTAAATCAGTTTTTTGAAGGCTTTTTTATTTTTGGATGTGAGAATTTTATAGCATACCTTAGTATTTTGCAATTCTCCTCTGCTTTAAATGTATATGGAAGTACTTTTATAACAAAGCAAATAAATACGACATGGAGTTATTATTTGATATGTACAAAAAGATCAGTGGTATGCCATGAAATTGTTTTTAAAATAAAAAAATGTAGAATAATTCAATAACATGATAATAATTGTTATTGACTAATTGAAGTGATCTTTTAACGATTTCAAATCCTTTTACACAAAAAGCATCAAAAATATCCCAGCATACTAATAACAATGGATTTAAATGAGAAGCTCAAGATTAAGAAATCATTCTAAAATATTACTATAGAGTTATTACCTAAAACACACAAGATCTATGTTTTATTGGAATAAAGATACCAAGTAAGGAGTCTTTATTTCACTAAAGACATCGAGCCATTGAAAAAAATTCAAAGGTGTTCTCTCAAAATCTTCAAATTACTCAAAAAGATGCCCTGCCATGGTAGATTGAAAGTATAAGGACTTATATCATTGGAAGAACGGCGAAAGAGAGGGGACTTGATAGAGACTTATAATAAACTAAATTATTACTATTTATTTATTTATTTGACGGACTTATGCAGTCCATTCTAACGATGGTAAATACAATTTCTTTTAATAAATACAGGCACTAGTAAAATAATATACAACTAAATAAAATTAAATCGAGGACAAAAAAAAAAGTTACTACCTCAAGACAAGATCCGGTCTATCTTAATGATTTTTCAAATCTATAAAGACTTGCACCAAAAAAGTACAGATCTTGTCTCGAGTTTTACTATGACTGCACCCTGCAGAAGATATCAATTAAATCCCAACACCAATTTACAGGGTCATGACTGGAAGCTCTAAAGTCTTCAATAACACCTCAATCCTAAGAAAAGTTATTTTCCAGCGGGATGGTTGAAATAAATTGTCATGCCTAGTTGTCCATTTGGTTTCGATCAACGCAATGCACGAGATATAACGAACAGCAAAGACTGCCTGCTTAACAAATAATAATTAGAAATACTGGATTGGTAGACCTTTCAACAAAGAGAGAGAAACCTTTTTGAGAAGGATATATGAAAGTCTGGGCATAAACAAAACTTTATAACTTTTTTTTATTTATGCTTTATTAGCTAGTTTAAATAATTTCTAACACACTGTGTATCATTCACAAGTTTGCATGTAATATGTTTGAACATGTTGATCAAACTAACTGGTTTATAAAGAATACAAAGATTTACAATTTTTTATTATCAGGTATTTTTTTGTAACTTAAATAATTCAGTAGAATCTAATTAAAATCAATAAAGATTTCAGCTCTTTTACATCACAAAAATCAACAAATGGAAGAATAGTTATTTTTGCAATTAAAATCTATGTTAAAACACAAATTATTAAAAGAAATGTGTTTGTTACTTACAAATTGTCATTTAAACTTAAATTAAAATAATTAATAAAATTCTACACCACTGTGGTTTTAACACTTTTTTAATTTAAGCAACAAAAATGTATGTTTAAGTCAGCTTAAGTAATTAGCAAAATCCAATATTATTATTCAATTATGCTAAAAGGAATATTGAGCTAAGTGTAAATATAACCAGTGTTGAATCTCTAAATTTGTTGCAACAGAGGGAAAACATTTTTGAGAAGGGAATATGGAAGTCTAGGCATTTACAGGGCTGTCGTAGGCTGGATTAAGTGGCCACTTTACACACTGTATAACACACGCACACATTAATCATTCTGCCTATGCTTAAACATTCACATTTCCTGAACTCTTCCATCAACCTTAAAAAGTACATTTTAACTACACTAACCTGACGAGACATAACATGACTTGACCTTGTAATATGTTTTTATAACTGTAACGGATTAAAAAAATTAGAAATAAATAAAAAATGTATATCCGTTGCTCACGGCAATCCGGACGGATGGAGCGGGGGCATTCACGGTGGAGTCATGAAGTTGGAGAAAAGTATGTAGAAGTTTTACAGAATTTTTAAGACAACTACTTAAACTTCTGTTTTTTTAGTTTCATTTCAAACGTGCAGCCTTTCTACAAGTTTATTATTCACTATTGTTAATACTTTCAAGGTTGTCTTTTGATTAATAAAGAAATTTCTAAAGTAAAACATGGATAAGTATATGTTTTATTACTCTGCTAAACCGCTCCAGTAATCCGCCAAGGTCCTGTTTTTTGCCTCTCCGGATCATCAAGGACCTACTGTATATTTATTCATTTTTGCATTGTATAACCGAGTTGCGGTCCCATGGCTAGTGTCACGGACTCAGGGATCATAAATCTGAGGTTAAAACTTTTACATTACAACTCTCTGAAAATGCCCCCCAAAATTGAAATTTTGTAGTAAATCATAAGAACACAAAGTATGAAACAAGAAAAAAACTAAATTCAAAACATTAAAAATAATGTGTCCTCACTGAGGTTACCCAGGCTAAGGACACTTAACAATATACTATAGTTAAGTAAAATCCCACAAGTTGGTCCACTGCACTTTCAAAATTCATATAACACATTTGCACAGATAAAAATAAAACACATGAATTCATTTCAAATGGAATACCTTAAAACCCAAATTCACCTCTGAGTGTAAAAGTTTTCATACATATACGATAATAAAGTAAGTAGATACTGGGTTTAAAGTTGAATAAGACAAATAAGACAAATCAATATTATTTTATGTAAAAAACGACATAAATATTTTTTTAACTTTATGTGCTAAAATTAAATTTTACATGACACATAACTAAAGTCCTGAGTAATCAAAAAGCAAGAGATTTAAAAATACCCATGAATCACCATACAACGCATATTTATTTATTGCAAGAATTAATAACAAAAACATATTATTATGTAAGAAAAAACTTTATAATACCTGTATTTACTGCGTTTCATTGTCATCGATTGAGTCAAGCTTATGATCAATTTCATAAAAAGTTATCTAGAAAATTTGACTCATTAACAATTTGTTTTTTTTATCAATAGAATTATATTGAAATACAATATAGACACATGTTTGACGATTCTACAGAGTCTGATAGCTTCTAAAAAAATATCAAGCTTTGTTTTTGCTCTCATGTAAATCTTGCAAAATTCGGTTTGGATAGTATACGTAGGGACTCTCGAAATATATTTGCTGTAGGTATGCGATAATACATACAATACGGTTTCTTAGTCTCTAGTAAATACTCATTTGGAATTAAATTTGGAATGATGCAAAATTACATTTGCCCAATTCTGTGCTGCAATGTCGCTTTCTTCAGCCCGTATTTCATCGCTGCTTTCCCTATTGAGCAGGATTCACCCATAACAGCCATTATGGCCAACATAACTATTTTCATGCATTGGTGGAAGTACCTATCAAGCCTCCTCGTTTATCAAGCCTACCGTGCACTCACAAGAGATGTTTTATGTAAATGCATGTAACCCGTAAGTTTCAAATAACATGCAAATATAACAAAGTGAATTTACATAATTAGCAAAGACACCCACAAGTTACAATTTTTTTAGGTTTTAATAAAATTTTCTAGAGCGAAAATATTTCTGCGTGATATGTCGAAAGTGTCACATAAATGTGAAATTTGACATATTAGTGACAGTAGTGACATCTTTTGTATGGATCTGAGTAAAAATGTGATAATGGATAATGGAATGGCGAATTTACAATGACATCAAGATGGCGTCTTGACCGCAAAATAGCGTCCATAATAATAGTTCCGAACATAGCACAAGGCCATGTTTGGGCTCATATTTTTTGGAATCTAGGAAAGATGTTTTGCATTGCAAAAAAAAATACAAAAACTTCAATGAGAATATTTCCATGTTAATAAATAAGTAACCACCCTGTAAGTAAAAAATGTCTTCATTCTTTATTCCCTTCACAAAAATTTTCTATCTTTGCTAGATATTTATTATGAAAATAAATTGTAGGATTTTATGCACGTGGATGTCGTGGATGCATGGGAGCTTCTGCCAAGTTCGAGGTGGACAGGAAAAACCGATGATATGCTTTGATGCGTGTTTATTATACGTCGTATAAACAGAAAAGGTAACTACGTAAATGTGTTACGTTAGTTATTATGGTAACCATGTAAGTACTGAAATATCTGATTACATGATGGAACTCGCCGTATGAATTTTCTGAGTTTGTCCGAACTGACTAATTAAAAATTACAGATGCTCTCGCTTAAATTAAGTTATTGTCAAGTTTTACTTCCTGGTGGAATTTGAGGTCGTGGCTGTCGGTGTTTTGATATCCGCACGTGTCAGCAAATTGTGTTAAGAAATTTGGGTGTTTTGACAATCCATTTCGCATACAGGAAAAAAATATGATTTAATTTCTGCACTTTCCGACAATAGTAAATTATATGACAGTGGGAATTTATTTCCGGGTGACTCCTACAAAATCATTTATTTTGCAAAAAGTGAAAACGTATTATTTCTACTTAACACTTCATTACAAATTTGTAATAAGCCATCGTAACAATAAAAAAATAAGGGAAAATAAAAATACCAATATGACACGATGAAAAAATTTTCTATTGACCCCATAATGTGTGGCACATTTTGGTAATATGAAAAAATGACTTGTCATTTTTAACTCTTGCAATACTGTAACATGTCACATGTGAATTTTAATAACCTAAAAAATTAATAAGTTTGTTATGACATTTGACAGACGGTTTGATGTCTGTCTTGAGAATTTAGACTTTACTTGCACCACAGTTAATATTCTGTATATTTTTTAAACATAAGTTGGTTTGAATAAAAATATTGCCATATCTAAAACCTGACAAAATGCTTCCCGAAGACGAAAATGTGACATTTTCTTCAATGAATATCAAGCCCTGGCTCATCAAACAATGTGAAAACTTGGGTAAGTTTTACTTACAAAATATAATGAATTACACCTACAAATATGTATTAAATTATGAACACAACATGGGTCTTTTTGAATTCCGAATATCCGTGAAATGTTTTGTATATAATGGATGTTTTTCATTAACAATGTGTTCATATATTTTTGTCTGATGCTTGTTTTAATGTTTCTATTTTTTTAGGTATTAAAACCCCTACTCCCGTTCAGATAGGATGTATACCAAGTATACTGAAGGGAATGGATTGTATTGGAGCTGCTAAAACTGGTTCTGGAAAAACGTTTGCTTTTGCTCTTCCAATGTTACAAAACCTCTCAGATGATCCTTATGGGATATTTGCCTTGGTTTTAACCCCAACTCACGAATTAGCACACCAGGTAACACTATTGATATCAATAAAATAAACATTCAAAACAAAATTTGGTTCTCAAAGTATATACATATTCCGAAATTCTACGCCTACCTTTTAAGGGTAATAAGCCAGTTCACAACTAATCAGAATATCTAATAGTGACCTCAGGAAAAAGTCGTTTGATTTCGAGATATTCGCACTTTTACAACATTGGGAAAAATATTCACCTAAGATCAGTTTTTTTAATGCCACAACTATAAATTTATATTATAATTTCGGTCGCGCAATTCTGAGTAACGCTGTCATTGATTACAGTCCAAAATTAAACTAGTAGCGCTCTACGCTTGGAAAAAAAACATTTTTGTTCAAATTATGAATCAAAAGAAAAAAAAACATCAACTTTTGACTCTTCATACTGTATAAAAAATGAACCATACTGACCTAGTGAGTTATTGCAAAAAATATCTCGTTTAATGTAGTTTTTAAAATAGTATAACATTAACTATATTTTATTTTCTAAAAAAAGTTAATTCATTTTTACTCTCAAAAGAGCCTTAATTTAAAATTATCAAATCAATTGGGATCTGTTTTTGAGGAGTTTTGTTATCACAGCTGTTAATCTCTTTGTACATCTGAGTTTAAAACAGTGCAGGTAACTCATAAACCCACCATGACCTGTGAGGATTAGTGAGTTCAAAGCTCATACGCTGTTTTTTTATGGATCAAAAGTAATGATGTTTTAGTTATCTGTCCTGTGGTTTTGTTCCAGAAATACTGTGTGTTATATATTACGCTATGTTATCAATGTATTTATGCTATGGCATCGATGAGTTATATTACGATTTGTAGAATTAATTTGCAATTTTTATGTTCCAAAGATTTACAAAAACTTGCATTTGCAAGAACGTTGACAATCCATCTAGACTTAATATGTAGCCAGCCGCAGTTTGAGCTCGATTTTCTTCGGCTGCTGTTGTAGCCAGCTGCACCGTGGGTTAATGATGTAGATTTTTTTAGATTGGTGAGCAGTTCTCAGTGCTAGGGCAGCCGATGGGGCTCCGCGTGTGTGTTGTGACAGGAGGCAGTGACCAGGTTTTGGAGGGGCAGAGCCTCTCGAAGCGCCCACATATTGTAGTGGCCATGCCAGGTCGCCTCTCCGATCACATCGGTGGGTGCGATACCTTCTCTCTGAAGAAAATCAAGTATCTTGTCATCGATGAAGCGGACAGGTTTGACAAAATTAGTTAGATTTTTTTTATTTTATCTCAATTTTGTTAACAATATCTTGAGTATGCCCAAATAGTCAAATGTCTCTACAGACAAATACTGGATTTTTCCCTGAAGGAATTGATATCAATATTTAGATATTTTCAACAGAATTGAGGCTGTTGAGAATATGGAAGTCTTCACATTTACAGAGCCGTATTATCTATCATCGGCTATGTCAAGTGATCATTTTACCTTTACCATTCACCATTTTGCCTATATGCAGTTGATATGGACTGCCTTTATTCATGTAACAATAGATGTCACTATTTTTCTCTGTACTTCCATTTTCTACAAAAAGCCAATACACTTTTGAAATATAATATTTAAACCATGCATGCATACAACAAAAAAATAGTAATGCCCATGTGTTGCATTATAAATATTAAAGTATTCCATAAATTTCTATTCTTTTTAGATTGCTCAGTGGGTCATATGATGCTGATTTAAGGATAATCCTTGATAAACTTCCTGCCAAAAAACAGACTCTACTATTCTCCGCAACCATAACAGAGCAAATAAAAGAAAACCAACTTTTCACTCTGAACTCAGATGTAAGTTATGCAAATATAAACTATATGTAACATTTTAATAATTATTTATTTTATTTAAACACTTTATATACGCATGAGCGCGGGCATATTGCCTTAAGCAGATTTCTTCCTACCTCCCCAAACCGTTCGATTAGCGAAAATAAGTACATAGTAATATAAACATATTTTAGTTTAATTTGATTTTAAAGTAAAACATAGATATTTAAAAAAAAACGAAATTAACTAAAAAACCATTAAGCATCTAATCAAAAAGAACAAATTTCTTTGTTTCTTATGAAAACTTTATCTTATTTTATCATGACGTTTTGCAAAGTGAGTAGTGAGATACAATCAATAAAATTATGTTTTTTGTTTATTTATTTAATTTTAAATGGGTCATTAGATCCGGGTTGTGGTCCTGTGACTATTGTCTCGGACTCACGGACCTAAGGCCTGTGGTTCGAATCCCACTCTACCCCAACTGGATTCCCATTTTCTAATAGTCAGTTATTTACAACTCGTTGAAAATGGCCCTCAAAATTAAATATTTGGGTATTATTTATTGATTTCATAAGAACGCAAATATTTCTTTTTATTTAAAAAAAAAAAAAAAAATCCCCTGAGCAGGTCAAAAAGCGTGCGCGATTTTCATGTAAAATGATTACTATATAAAAAGCATTTGTGGCTAAAAAGAAAAATACTACTTAAGTTTTTTCATTCAAAGAAATAATTAATATTTTCCTGTCGAAAATTCACTGCTGTGAACTGTTCGCATGGTGGGCACTAAAGTTAATGGTAATTTGAAAAATATTACTCAAATGATTTTTTTTTCAAATATATTCTTAAAAGCATGGCAACATTACTCTGTTCACAGAAATGCACTAAAATCTGCAGTCTCACAAAAGTTCTTAAAAATTAAAATATGTTTCGATGGCAATACACATCATACACAATACAATCATTTGTGGCAAACATATTTTTAAAATTTGTTGATTATTCTCCCTTCTAGAATCTTCACTCGTGGACTGAAAACACATCTCAAGCGACAGTATCAACATTAGACCAACGGTACGTTGTATGTCCAGCGTACGCGCGCGATGTATTTCTGGTAGAAGTATTACGAACATATATCAAAGAACACGCTGAAGGGAATATTATGATATTTACTTCAACTAAAAAGTAAGTCACACTGATATTTACACCAGCCAGTTGGTTTAATCAACAATAGTTGTTTATTTTTTTTAAAATCATTAGTATTTTTTTAAAAGTACATCATAAAAATGTTCCTATGAAGTTTTGCGGTATGGCTCTGAAAAACCATGCATAATGTTTTTTTTTTATTGGAATAAAAAAATATTTTTTGATGAGCCTGTTTTTGCCGTTAAATGTCACACCGCAAGGTGAGAAATGTTGTTATTTTCCTCAGAAATAAATCAAATAAAATTTACACCTTTTGTATGTAATTTCAGAGATTGCCAACTGCTATCTGTCACCATGAACAACATAGGTCTGGAGAATGTGTGTCTACACGGGTATATGAAACAGCGAGAGAGGGCTGCAGCGCTAGCGACGTTCCGCGGGGGCACAGCCCGGGCGCTGGTGGCTACCAACGTGGCAAGCCGGGGGCTCGATATCCCGGCGGTACAGTTGGTCATCAATCACAAGATGCCTCTGGAGCCCAATGAATATGTACACAGGTAGTTTTTTGTCTTTCTTTCAATGCTAGGCATATATATGCAGAGTTGATGTCGACCCTGATAACGGACGCTGCAATACAATCTGAAACGTCAACAAAGACTTCTGACGACACACGGTACAACATATCAAAATATGCATTTGAATGGCCGTGAAAATCTAAGAAATTGATTCTTTTGGATAATTTAGCACCTTTTTTGTGAAAATCACCTTAAAGGCGCCGTACAATAGAAGCTAGATTACTATACATCTTTTAGCTATAGAACGCATGGGCGGTTAAAATTCTAGCTCTCATTTATATAAAAAAATATTATTTGAGCATGGCATCAAAAAATTGTCACCAATGGCCTTTCAGGACAGTGGGACCTCGCAGATATGGAAAAGAGGCATTTTGGTTAAGTTTAAGGCTCTCATGCGGCATCTTCACTTTTTTTTTTTTAATAGAAAAGAAATATTAGCGTTCTTATAATTTGCCCAAATATTTCAATTTTTGTGGCCATTTTCAATGAGTTGTAAATAACTCACTATTAAAACATGGAAACCAAGTTGGGGTAGAGTGGAGCTCGAACCTCGGACCTCTGATCCGTGAGTCCGCAACGCTAGCTACGGGACCACAACCCGACTTTTCCTTTCTCCGTCTTCTTTCCTCCACCGCTTGGACTTCAATGATGGATATAAAATCCTCAGAGTAATAATGCGCCAAGCTAATAAAATCAAACCACCTTATAAGGTGCCAGAATTCACACCCATACAGGAGTACTGGCACTATACAAGAGATCAGTAGTCAGTATTCAATTAAATGAATATAAAACAACTTTGTTTTTAACCACTTTTTAAAGTATCCATCTTACTCCACACCTCCCATCTTTACAACAATAACTACCTGACAAAAAGACTTGACCTATTAGCTCCATATGTTTCGATATAATATTTAGTAAACACTGTTAAAAATAAAATAGGATAAGATTGTTAAGTTAATTATACCTTGATATAAGCTTGTGCAGCCTTAAAATAGGTCGGTAGAAAAAAAAGTGATTAAAAACAAGTTGTTTTATATTTATTTTATTATATGTAATGAATAACCACAAACTAGTGATTCAAATATACATTTTATAGTCAGAATTTAGTTTGTTTTTTACCGAGTATAGATAACAGTTTTATTCTGTTAATAATTAAATTATAATTTTTAATGTATGTATTAATTTCTGCTAACAGGGACTGTTAAGGTACATTTGAAAAAAATAAATTGTGGTTCATTAAAAAAACATTAATGTTACTAGCATAATAGGCTTCTTTCCCCCCTCCGGCAACTACACGTGGACCGGACCATCTTCTAGGAATTTAGCAAACAACATGTGTTTGCACTTGTGCGACACTGCGATAGTGACTAGTGACTACCCAAAATCTATGAAAGCTACCCTTTGGATACTTTTATCTGTTGTTATTCATAGTGTTAAAATGCTTTATCTGTTTAGTTTTTAATTGTTTACTTTTTAGCACGAACACTTAACAAATGTACTATTATGCCCAATGTTTGTTTTTGTAAATTTATTGATAATTCTAAGGTGCCAGAATTTCACTCGTCCATGCACTTTGTAGCTGCAAGACGATTAGTAATCTAGCTTCAATAGGTAAATATTATCAACTATCAAATATCCAAATTTAGTAAATGAGGTCTAGAATTCCAACCGTCCATGCGCTCAGTAGCTGCAAGACTTGTTGTAATCTAACTTCTATTTTTATAAATTTGTTTTTTATTTATTTTTTTTAATATCACTAAATCTCTAAACTTTATTGTCAAATAAATAAATAAAAAATGTAAATAGGGGCTAGATTTCTCATTGTCTATGCGCTCTGTAGCTGCAAGACGTGCTGTAATCTAGCTCCTGTATATCATAATTGGAGACGAGGAACAAGAATCCCAACCGTCCATGCGCTCTGTAGCTGCAAGACGTGGTGGGATATTTATTTATTGTACAGCGCCCTTGAGGTGATTTTCACAAAAACGGCGCTATAGAAATTATCCAAATATAATTGGTTCGTTTGTACGTGCATCATTGGAGAATTTGCGCTGTAATTCATGCATTAGTTTCAGTAGTTATAATGAAATAAAAAAACATTATTTCATTGCAGAGTTGGTCGCACTGCCCGCGCTGGTAGATCCGGTCTAGCCATCTCTCTCATCACTCCATACGACCTCATGTGTCTCGGTGCTATTGAAGAAAAAATTAAGACCAAACTAACAGAATACAAAATAGACGGTGAGTTCCTTAAGTGTGATTAGTCTTCCTGTTCGTTATGCTCCGATAAATGTATCAAGGCGCTTTCATTACCTTAACTTTTTTCACAGTATTTACTGCCATATCTAACTATGCTCTTGTATTATTTATTCAAATTTATATGATTTAAATACTCACCAAGCCAATTGATATGGCATGTCAATGGCTATCTTTAAAAAAAACATAGTTATACAATATTTTTCATTAAATTTTAGTATATGATTGAGATAAAAGAAAGTCACGCAAACAATCGATCCCGGCCAGTTGCAAGAAAAAAAACCAGCAAGGATTTTTTCCTCGATTGGTCCGGGTGTTGTGTATAATTCATAACTTCCTACCTACTGACAAGCCTCTAAAATAGAGGCTTAGCAGGTTTAAAAAAGGTCCTACAATTGACATTTTCCATTGAAATATTTTTTTTACCAAAATCGGAATCTTTATGAAAGGCAATAATAATAATTATTATTTAAATAAATTTGGCACTGGAAAAAGTATACAATTTTGGAAGACGGAGTATTTTTTTATAGCTTTGAAATTTTATTCCAACAGATAAAGAAGCAGCTAAAATATTTACCCAAGTATCAGTAACTAAGAGAGAGGCAGAAATAGGATTAGATAATGAAGACTTTGATGAAAGAGCCAAGAATTACAGAAGAAAAGATTGGATCAATAAAGGACTCAACCCTGACCTCATGGAAGCCAGGTAATTATTTTATTTTATTTGGGAAATCAACAGTTCTACATACATATTTTTAGTAAACAAACAGATATAGTGTATTAACATATTACAACAGAGATGAAGAACATTTAAGAGAAGGTAATATAGAAGTCTAGGCATCTACAGGGCTTATGACCTGTCAATGGCTTGTTTAAGTGGCCACTTTACACACTGTGTAACATTCACCATTCTGCCTATATTCTTTTATATTACCTTCTCTTGAATGTTCTTCATATCTGTTGTAATATGTTAATATAAACAGCTCCCCAGGGAGTTGAATCCAGTCCTTGTCTACAAAAATTTGGACAAACTCAAAATATTGTAGATATAGTGTATAAACTCAGAACTAATAACAGATTTCCACATGGTAAAGTTAGTAGCTCCCCAGGGAGTTGAATCCAGTCCTTGTCTACAAAAATTTGGACAAACTCAAAATATTGTAGATATAGTGTATAAACTCAGAACTAATAACAGATTTCCACATGGTAAAGTTAGTAAAGAAAATATATTACATATCAAATAAATACATACAATTTATGCATATAAAAATGTTATTTTCGTGTACTCAATAATCAAAGATTTTTAAAATATTTATTTTAAGAACATTAAGTTACTGTAAATTGGGCGGGATAAGGACAAGAATGCTTGAGAGGATAAGGAGGGGAGGGGAGATGTACATATTTATTATTATAATGTCTACTAAGTTACATAATACATTTTTAGTGTAAATTTTAAATCTGACAGAGTGATGTTTGTGTAATCTATTAAATTTTGTATTGTAAACTGAAAACTGGCTATGACTGCGATAATTTAAGCACATTATTCTTCATTATTGTTCATTGTGATCGCTCAAATGACAGAGTGATGTTTGTGTAATCTATATTTTTAAATTTTGTATTGTACATTGAAAAAGTCCTACGAAAAAAAGCATTTTTAACATACAATGTTTTACTTATTGGTACATGAAACAGGTGGTACTGTCTACAAATCCTGTATGAATCATGATTATAGACAAATTATCTACTTTTATGTGTTTGACTTCTTCCAGTCTTTTTCTTTCATTTGCTTACATCGCTGTTCACTTACTGCTCCTAGATTTGACACTTGCAAGGTAAAAAAAAATACGAAGTAAAAAATTCAGTATTTCAGGTCTTCGATCTTGTTGTTTCGATCCTTACTAATTAATCATTTTATTCTTCTACAACTTAAAAAAATACTTAATTCCCTTTTTTATTTCTGGTTTCAGGCACCATAAAAAAATCAAGCAATATAGAATAGAAGCTAGAAAAGAGAAGATGAAAAAGATGCAAGAAATGAAGAGAAATGTTTTAGCTGAAAGTGAAAATAGCAAAAAGAATGATAAAAAGTCGGAAGAAACGAGTGAAAACTTAAAAGCCACTATGAAAACTGTCAATAAAGCAATTATGAAGAAAGACAGTAGGTTTAAAAATATGCCGAGCAAGTTGTCCAATATTGGGAAGACTGCAGCCAAGAGTAAATTACATACAGATATAAAGAGGGAAGATGGAAAGTTGGTTAAAGTTGATCTGATGAAAGGGAAGGCAAAGGGAGACTTTAAAAACAAGAAGAAATTTAAAAACATGAAAAAGAAATTGTCGATTTTTAAGGAAAGTTAACGTAAGAAATAATTTAATTTATTTTCAACAAAAATTTTACTCATTTTACATTTAAAACTATTTATCATTCAATGTTTTTTTGTTTTCCCAACAAAATTACCTATTCAAAATCTATTATGTCCAGATCATTTGTCAGACTCGTCCAAAAACACAGATTTAAGTTAAAGTATGCACTTTTATCTAAAAAGTTTCCTCTGATTCGCTCAGAAAATTATAAAATGCCACAAAAAAAAATGAATACCAAAAACCTTCAGTTAAATGTCTCACTAACAAGCCGACATTTTTCCAATGTACGCTATCATTAAACAGTTACAAAATCCGACTTTAGGCGACTGAAATATTTCTTAGGCTGTTTTCTTCCTGATTTCTCCCATAAGCGACGCCAATGCATTATAATATACATAACATAGATCAAATCCTTTGCTCCATCATTTTCACTCTGGAATAATCTTGAAATTTCGCTGCTGATTACACCGAAACGCGTCTTACTAGTTTGTCTGTTAAGAACCAACTACACGTCCAAAATGGCCAATAATTTACAGATTAATAAATATAAATGTGTAACTAACTACATGACAGATAGCGCCCAAAAATTCAAACATATGCCTATGACAGTCCTACCAAACTTACGAAGTAAAAAAAATACCAGTATTTTCAGCGGGGTTCTTTTAAATTACATAATTCCGGGTCATATTGGAACATAACAGTATATAGTATAATTATACTACGCATTGTCAAATTAATGTTCAAAAAATATTTTTTAATTCATTTCAAAAACGTTGAAAAGAGGATTTAGTGTATTTTAATGAACATGTAATAAATACATATGGAAACAAAATGTTGCTTTTTTCTGTCGTCTCCAACTGGGGCAGGAGCTCCCAGGATCAACACCATAAAATCCTACGACATACATATTAGTTATCTACAAAAAATAGGAAAATAAAAAATAACACATAATTTTTTTTAAATATTTTTTATTCATAAATTTTTATTGTTATAACTACTTTTTTATAAACACACAGTTATAAATTCTAAAAATGGATGAGGGAAATTGTTCAGTATATTTCTTCTGAAAGTCCTGATTTCATTTAAAACCTATCAAGATTTCAAACATTCTTATAAAAAATAATGCTTATTTTACGTACAAAAATTCACATTAATCAAAGTCACGCCCAGTTATATCATATTCCGTGTAAAATTATTTCCCTATACAAAGGAAAACTAAAAAAAGCATAAGGTGGATTCTGACAAGACAATAAATTCATAATTCTTAAATAGCATTAACATTTATGTAAAATACGCTTATCGGCCTCGTGGTGCAGTGGTCAGCGCGTTTTCCTATTTGCCGACATGAAATATTTATCTAAAAAGTGTTTTTACACTAGAATATTTCATAGCCCTAGGACTGGTACCTCAAGCTTAAATCTGATCATCTTACCTTCATGTAACAAAAATGATCAAAATACACTGCTATTGATGTACCAATGCAGTGCCCTATGCACCATTAGGTGCGGAAAGGGGATGATGATGATGATGATGAAAATAAGCTTAATATTAAATAAAAATCCTATAATCCTCTTACAACTATAAAGTATAAAATTATTATTCTTGACAGTAAAAAAAAATGCAGGTATATATGCATTTTTTTTTCAAAAATCACTATCTTTCATACACACTTCAATCAGTCAGTCAGATTAGCAAATCAATTCTTATGGAACGAAACCTAATT
The DNA here is from genome assembly GCF_059751315.1 of Micrasema longulum. Classification (NCBI taxonomy): domain Eukaryota; kingdom Metazoa; phylum Arthropoda; class Insecta; order Trichoptera; family Brachycentridae; genus Micrasema; species Micrasema longulum. The sequence continues at coordinate 61,171 of NW_028277352.1, forward strand.
TTTATTAATTAAGTTAATTGATTTCAACAAATATATTTTTATGTTCAATAAAAAGGAACTACACAAATATGTATATAATTTTGTTTTATGTGGACATCTTCGTAGCGTCGTTTGAATTCATAGAAACTGCTTGTGTATGTAATTTAAGGACTAGCAAATACTTTTTTAATGACTGTGATTTAAAAAAGGTTTTACTCGTATGTATACTCTCAATGTAAATTTAACAATGAGATAAAACCTTATATTTAATTAATGTTTATAACAGAAAAAAAAATCATTTATAGCACTTTATGGATACAAATTTATTAAAATTTATATCAACCTCTTAGCGGGTATGGCCGTACCGCGTACGTCTCAAATACTCTATCCATAAAAAGTATGGACGTACATTGTACAGGTCACTTGTTGAAAATCTTCCATTGAATTAATAAAAAGGACACGGCGATGCCATCTATGGATTGGTGTAAATATTTCAAAGAAAAATGTAGATTTATCTCATTTTTAACAAAACTACAGCAAACTTGTTTCTCTCTTAAAGTCAAACCGTATTACAGTGTCGATGCTCGACAAGATTTTGTATGGAGCAAGCGCAGCTATACTCTTTTTTGTTTCATCCAAAACAGTGCGTATAAGACGCATCGCGCAGTGTCGGTCTAGTGCGGTTTGACCTTTAGAGTTTAAATGACAACGCAGTCCAGTCTAAAAGAACAATAATTTCAGGAAAGTCACCAACAATCTAAAAATACTAAAATATTGAAATATACATTTTGTAACAATTTTCAGTTTAGAATCAACTGGGCCAGTCAAAATGTGTCAATTATTGAACAATCTCTAGGTAACACAAAATTTTATGTTTATTAACTTGTAATAATTTAGTTTTTTAATCATAATATAATTACGTATTCTAGTAATATCGTTTCCAGTATCATAATGTTTGTAAAATAAACAATACAGATTTCATGCAGTATTATCTTTGTTCTATAAATTTTGATTTAAAAAAAATATTTGCATTCTTACAATTTACCGAAATATTTCAATTTCGGGGCTATATTCAATGAGTTGTAAATAACTCCCTATTAGAAAATGAAAATCAAGTTGGGGAGAGCGGGATTCGAACTTCAGACCCCCGATCTGCAAGTCTGCGACACTAGCCACAGGACTACGACCCGGTTATGCTGGTTTAAGTGATCATCAGCCAGTGATTTGATAACTCCCCCTAGAGGGTTGATCCAGCCCTTGTCTACGGAACATGTTGACATACTTAAAGCACTGAATAGGGTATTTTCACAATTTTTATTATTAGAAAAGCAAAAAATTACAATGGTTATGGTAAAATTATTTTTACCGTGCGACGTTGGATAAATTTTCTACAGTGATAAATCACTGTATCTTAAAAGAGGCATATTTTGAATTACCTAAGAATGACACATTTACGCCCTGTGGAATTATTACATTAAGGCGTATGCAATGTTTGTAAGAAGCGTACTCAAGGGGATGATGGATGATGTCTAAGTGAAATGATGTTTATCCCAATAGGGATGTTTTTTTTAATACATTTTTAAAGTAATAAAGGTCTATGAAATGAAAGGTCCAGTAAATAAATCATTTTTCGCTTATTATTAATAGCATGAATAATAATTTTAAATTTGTAATTTTGAATTCCCGCAAAACGGTCATTTCATTGGCCACGCCCCTAACACGTTACAATTCATGTTTATTTATTGCTTGCCATTGAAATTTGTGTAGAACAACATCACGAATCTTGATGTCACAACAACCAAGGCCAAACACGTCGTGTTTTTCTATGAACATATTTTTATTGATCCATATCCATATTGCTTTTGAAAATACAATTAACTATTCTAAATCCATTTCATATATTTTTATCGGTATTCGTAGTATGTGATATTTCCTTATTACGAACCGTTTTGTACGTGCTCATTTTTATGAATGAAATCCAATTTTTTATACATTACCATTAAGATTGTAAAAATCCACTCCAAATATCCAATATATTTTTAATGTTTTTCTAGATTTGTGAAAATACTCTATTATTTACCTTGAATATACCTAAAATACTTTATTTTCGGTGCCATATAAACATTCCACGGCACACTTTTGACATGATGCCTCCTCGTTCAGACTCATATAAGTCATGTAAAGTTGAGTAAGATTATAAATGTTAGGGTTAGAACCAAGGGCAGATCAAACCCGTATTACAAAAAGACTTGAAGAGATCTATCGACCTTCCACTACTGACAGTAAACTGAAATTTCCATCCAAATATTGTAATATTTGTAATAAATTTCATCAATGACATAAGCGGTATTGTGCAATTGACAAAGGCAACTGAAAATTTTAGACAAATATATCAATATAGAATATCCAGGCTTGAGAAAATAATCACGTTAACTTATTTTATCTTATTGGTGAAAAACTTGTGATGCAAGTGTTTTAGTTACTACACAGCGGAGGAAATATCGGAAAGTCTCATTTTTTTTGTGATTGCGAGTCGGGACTTATTGGTCGTGTTTTGATCTTTCTATATCCTGGCCCTGATCTTCTCCGGCTCCGCCAGCAAGTCTAGACTACCGAGATGGTCGCTCATGAGAGTCAGGTATTCGCTCGTGTGATACTTGTAGTGGCAAACGTGAGGAGACTTGTCCCAACACTTCCAGGTGGTCTGGAAATATAAAAATAAATATTAATTTCGAGAAGCTGGAATATCAAATTGAAAAGTCACCTCATTTAGCAGTATGTCTACAATTTTAAATGAATTCTCTAGAGATACCGGTTGAATTGGTGTTGTATATTTTAATAGACTGTAGGAGAAATTGCTGAAAGCCAAGATAAAAATCACAGATGAGTTATGAAAATAAAGGAAGCAAGTTAACAATACAAACATTTGATTGTATGGCAAAACTTTTCCAAAGAGTTAAAAAAAAAAACCACTTAATAAATTTAACAGATTTCATACGTCATCAGCAGCGTTATTATTTTCCAGCGTATTAATTCACCCATTGCAAAAAAGCGTAATGATGATATAATGCAACAGTGTCACATTGTGACACCATAAATTTATTTTTATTTATTAAACTTTGCACTTTGCACTTTGGTGTTGGTAAAAGCATGGGTCTAAATTTAAAAAAAAAACACTTGTTTTACACAATCATTATATTAGGTTAAGGAAAAAGTAATTTTGTATTTTTCGCTTCATTTCAATGCTTTATAAAAAGTATTACAATTATCCGATTTAAGTCAAATATGCGCCGTTCTGTTCGATAACTTGTTGGCCCTTGTTCCTGTTGGCAAAAAAACTCGAACAAAAAATTTTCACAGGCCTCTATTGAGGCCAAATTTGTACCCCCAAGCGCATTGGCCATAGACAGGAACAGGTGGTAGTCACTTGGTGCCAGGTCCGGACTATAGGATGGATGTATAAGAACTTTCTGTCTGAATTCCCAGAGCTTCTGGCGCATCATCAAAGATGTGTGCGGCCTGGCGTTGTCCTGATGAAACACGATTCCTCTCCTATTCACCAACGGTTGAGTTATTCACAGTAGAGGGCAGAATTGAGCGTTTAGCCATAGAGGAGCAGCCCATAGAAGAGTATTCCCTGCCAATCCCACCAAACACACAGCAACACTTTCCTGGCCGTCAGTCCTGGCTTAGCCATGGTCTGGGCCGCTTCGTTGAATTTCGACCACAATCTCTGTAGCAAGCGTCAAGACATTGTCGTAAGTGACCCACTTGTCATTACCAGTCACCACCCGCTTCAGAAATGGGTCGATTTTGTTGCAATTCAGCAGCGATTTGCAGATGGAAATTTGATCAATGAGGTTTTTTGCGTCAGCTCTTGTGGCACCCAAACATTTAGCTTTTTTTAAATCCAGCCTTCTGCAAATGGTTCTAAACAATTTTATGATCGATATTTAGCTCCTAAGCGATGCTACGACTGCTAATGTGACTGTCTATCTCAATATATTCCATGATTTTATCGACGTTTTCGACGACAGGCCTGCCAGAGCATGGTGCATCATTCACCTCCACTACACCAGAACAAAATCGCTCAAACTACTGTTGTGCAGCACGAACCGAAAGAGTATCGGCCCCATATACATCGCAATTGGTCGCTCTCGACGCGTTTTTCCCTTTCAAGTAGTAAAATAATGCAAATTTCTATCTTTGAGACCTCCATACTCCATACTCGCTGCACGATAGTTCACGACTGAACCGACCAAGCGCAATACTGTCAAAGAAGCGTTTGTAGTATACACTCACACCTTTACAAACGCTGTATCGTATGATCCGATGTGACTAATAATGAACGAGATATACGTAGTTGAAAAAAAAGGGCGCGAAATATGAAATTATTTTTTCCCCAATCTGGTATTATGAGAAATGTGGGATCAGGTGGAAAGAAAACGGGGATTATTTAGGGAATTATACAGTTCAATAAAAGAAAAAAATATAATAAAAACATGAAAACAATCACAAACCCAATCAAAAAATTCCACAGATAAAAAATAATTATTAAAATTGCTCTTAAAAAAAGATCATTTAAATTCCAGCAAGGATTTAAATAGCATAAAATATTGTTTTAATTTTTGCAGCATCTTCAAAATCACACGCATGCAAGTAGGTACTTTAGGCTTAGTTAAACCGACAAATTAAAAATAAAAACACGGTACTTCCTTATCTGGTTATAGAAGTTTAACTAATTACTCGACAGATAAAGGAGAGATTTACAAACCTTTATCCCCATACTCTTCCAACTGTCATGCACCTTCCTGTTGGAGTTCTCAGAGCCCACGGGATCCGTCTTGCTAAGAAGAAACAGGGCCGGAGCTCGACACAGAGTCCTGTGGAACTGTTGGCTGGACCTCATGTAGTGGACTGTGGCAGATTCGTGGAAGGTCTTCATGTGATATCTGAAAACAGTTATATGCATTTTACTCACAGAAATCGATGTACTATAAAATTATGATATCCGAAGACAGTCCCAATCTGGGACAGATATAAAAGATTGGAAAAGGTCACTAAGGTGGTTCGGTTGCGTGAAACAAATTAACGCGGTATCCGTATGCTGCCAGAAAGATGGGAAAAAGTAGTGGCAAGCGATGGACAATGCTTCGAATAAAACATAAGGTTCCGTTCTTTCACAATAAATGCCCAGTTTTCGATGAAAAACGTCAGAAACTTATTTGTACCTCTAATACATATCAATACCATAATATCAATAGAACAAATAAAATAATTCATTTGAGACCCCTGAAACATTGTATATACAAGCAGTCATACTTGCAACCTAGATGGGTTCATGCTCATTCGGTTGTACATAGGAAGTAAGTACTACTGACTTTGCAACAATAACTGATGAACCAGAGATTCAGTCTGTTTGTATAATATACTTCATATAAAGGTTTATTTATTTTTATTTTTGCTGAATTCGCATGCCTAAATGTTTGCCTATGTAAGATTTACAAACCTAAAATGCATCTCTTTTATACTACTTTTCAGAAGCCTATACGCCTATACTTTTATCGTTTTATTATAAATCTTTTATTCTTTATTTACCATACATTACTTTTATTGAGTTTAACCATAACAATTAACTATGTTTTCTTTCTATCATATAACTTTGTATTTAACTTTAATTTTGTACAAATTGACTACGGCCATTAGTTATAATGATAAATAAATATGTATGGTCTTTTTGGGTGATCCCGTGCAGGTTGATAAATTCCGGCATTTTGGCTACCATTGCAGGAGCCATCTTCAAGCTAAACAATGTGTTGCGTAGAAAGAATTATGTGTTTTATTTGTATGAATTTATAAAAATTAATAATTTTTTTGTTCAAATCCAGTAAACCTCAAAATTTAGATGGAAACATATAACACGGGCTTTGGATATCTCAGGTGAAGAAAGTGATCAATATGTTTCTTTTTTGGGCGATACGGTGTGTTGGATTTGTTCCGACATTTCGGCTACCATTGCAGGAGCCATCTTCCGGGTAAACTGTGGTAATCCAATGAAAGTGATGTTCGTACTAAATGTCTGATAATGGATAATCTTCGTTACGATTTTCTACAGTATTAATTTGTCATTGGACTTTTTTAAGTAAAAGTAAGGCAAGTACAAAAATTAAAATAGAACCCCGAATTGGTTTTTATGCTAGAAAACCTATCCACCATTGTTCTATTTTTATACTTTTTTTACACATTATTTTTTTAATAGTACTATGTGGAATGTTTCCAAAAGAGGTTCCAGCGTATATAGGGTGTTTTTTAAATTCTGTCACATCCGAAACCACGATGATCAGTATGGACAAGAAGACATATTAGCATATTTAAAACTAAGATTTTTTTTTAATAAAATATTTTAAAAAGCAAATGGTTGCTTACTTCTGCAGTGGAGAAGTGAGGGGAGCTCGGTTGTCAGTGTATCAGACTCCCCCCTCCCCACTCGTTTCTCCTCTGCAGAAATAAGCAACCATTTTCTTTTTTTGATATTTTATATTTTTAAATTTTATTCGTTTTATATTTTTAAAATTATTTTAATGTGCCAATATGTCTTCTTGCTCATACTGATCATTGGTTTCGGATGTGACAGGGTTTAGTGAACACCCTGTATAGATGGTCACTTACACAATATACTTATGAAGAGTGTTTTGCATCACTTGGTTCTTGGGAAATATAGCCTTCGGCACTCCAATAGAGATTTCACTTATATCAGCTGCACTGTCCCATATTTGGGCAGCCACCTTGTCCATAACCGGTTGGTACCTAAAGAAAAGTATTCATATCAAACCCGCGATACAATTATTTCATAATATTTATTTATATATTTTGAGTTATACGTCCGACCGCCTTTCTCTCTCCTTCCATTCTTCCGTTTCTTACAATATTTAAAAATATAAATAACAGCGCGAGTAATTCTATGTCAGTTTAAGTCCTGATGGATGAGGAAGTAAACTCGAAACCGGTAGACGCATAACTCAAAAGTTAAGGTGGTTTATGTAAATTTATAAATAAGTGAAAAATGTCATACGATAAAGTGAAAAATGTTTTTGATAATATTAAGAAGAAGAAAAATTATTTGAAATCCAAACAAATTGCTTATAAAAAAATTAATAATAATTTAAACCAGCTGGTTTGTTCTGCAAAAACTTGATGCATTGTTAACGGCCTTTTTAATTATGGTAACTTTCTCATTTTTGACACAGAATGATACTATTACTACCATCTGTTAAACATAAATTAAATACATTTTTCACAACTGTCATTCAATGTTTGAAACATAGATTTAAGAATAGCCCAGAAGGAGGGTAGAATCATATTTAAATACATCGGACTGTGTCCAATAATTCCCCCACTATGCCTCACTTTCGCCGAGCGCATTCGCGATGCCGCCGTGTAATGTTGCACGATGGGAAAAAATATCATTATCACAATTATGTAAGATAAAAAAAAAAAATCCAATCTGTTAATTTCTCTAAAATTTTATTGTGCATGCGGAAATATTGACTGATACAACAGAGTAGATAAGTAAAGGGTCATTTAACAAGAGTAATTGAATTAATGAACTTTAAACTTAAAATATAAAACAAATTTTATAAATAATATTTCATGTTTAAAAGATAATGTCGGTCAAATGTCCACGATAGAGTTGTTTAATCCGAGATCCAATTTTCACTAGTTCTCTTATTAGATGAGCAAAGTAGGATGAAAAATTTACTACGTTGGCAACACTAACGAAATGTCTATATTGTTTCTTCGACAATCTGACAGATGGAAAAATAATTCAATTTTTAAGTAATGCATTTGTTACATACACATTCATTTGCTAATTAGACATGAAATGTGATACCATCCTGTTTCTCTAAGATCCTAGCAGTATTTCTACACTTTAAAAGGACACAACACGGCATAGTTGAATTCAAATCAGGAGTTGCGTACTGAGCAACGTCAACAAAGAAACTAATGGGTCAAAACGTAAACCTTCTCATTTATGAGTAGTTTAGTCGCCTTCTGTTTGATGTGCGTGCGTATGCGGTTTCTGGACTATTCTTAATTCTATGGTTTGAAAGATAGCCAGCCCTTGGCACAATCTTTATGACGATGAAGTCAAATAATTGAATCCATTTCCAAATGAGAGCAAATTGAGAAAATTAATATTTACTATACCAATGCAGATTTTTTTTATAAATAAAATATTGATATTCAGTTATTGCTTTAATACAAAAGTATTTTATTAATTTGAAAGACCAAATTACCTGATATTGGTCAAAAGAACATATTAAACTTCAATAATTTATAATTAATGATGAATTTTTGTTAGCTTATGAATGGTGGGAGTTTGCAAGCGGGAACAAGCGTGAGGAGGTTACGTTGGAATTTACCATGATAAATATTGCGTCTTTAATATGAAGAAAAAAAAAATGTGAGAATGTTGTGTTCACACAACACCCGTCATTAACTGAAAAGGGACGGTAATATAATGGACAAATAGTGAGTTACGAAATGCTATTGAAGTTTTTTGTAAAAATATATAAGGGAATACATAATTGTTTTAAGTTTTGAGTCGCAAATACCGCTCAATAAAAAATCAATATACAGTTGTTACAAAGCCAGCTCCGACTCGTATATTTATCGTGATATGTATGTCGCCACCAAATAGTTAATCAGCCATCCAACAGAGCGGCTAGGCTGTTCATTAAATGCCGGCATTCACCTGAATAGCTATGCCGTTTGTTGAATGAATTAAGATAACTTAATGTTCATGTTCCTGGTCGTAAGCTAGCAGTTAGGATAGGTTGGGTTGAGCTTGATAATAAAAAAAAATGTTTTTTTACTTAATTTATTAAGTTAAGGATTAATTATCAAGTTAAATTAATTCAACAATGTTTTGAGTATGTCCAAATGCTTGCAGACTGGCTGGATTTTCTCCCTAGGGAGTTGTTCATATTTCAATTTGTGATAAACATGATAAAGGTTTCAGCTCTTTTTCTAATCAACAGATGGAAGAGTTGAGGAAATGTAGATGTTCAAACATAGGCAGAATGGTGAATGTTACAGTGTGTTAAGTGGCCACTTAAACCAGCCAATGACAGGCCATAAGCCCTGTAAATGCCTAGACTCCCATATTCCCTTCTCAAAAATGTTTTCCCTCTTTGTTGCAACAAATTTATATAAGTTAAATTAAGGATTGATTATCAAGTTAAACTAAGGATTAAGTTATGTAAAAAGAAAAACTTTTTTTTATTATTAAGCTTAACCCATTGCAACACAAAGCCGGCAAATCGCCGGCCAAGGTTAATTTGTCAACGACCAACAAAGCCGGTTTGTCTTTGAAGTGATTATTTTTACATTAAAACTGAATGACAATAACTTTATTTATAAAAATGACATAAATAAGTATATTTCGATTGCTGATTTCATAATAAAATGCAATAATCACAGTTTATTTCACATTATTTATAACAAAATATTAATTTAATCTTATTGTAATAAAAAAATGTGTCTAAATTAAATAGTGTGTTGCATGAACAAATTATGTCATCTTTATTAGTGGTGTTATGGGTTAACCCCCTACCTATCCTAACCTAAGCTAACTTCACATAACAAAATTAATTTATAAAAAAAAACAAATTATTATTATTAGAGGCTAGACGACATTCAACCCTTTTGTAAAACGTTCATTCAATGAATGGCCTAGCCATTCAGCTGAATGCCGGCATTTGACGAACAGCCAAGCTGCTCAGTTCAGTGGCTGATTAAACTATTTGGCTGCGACATGAACACCGGAACATCTTTTTACACAGTTTCAAAACAACACAGTACAAAAATGAAATTAAAAAAAAACTTTGAACATTAAAAAAAAAATGGTTCTAGTGTTAATTTTAAACATATTTCAACTTATTGTTGTGTGTCCCTAAATAATTAATACAATAATCAACAATATTTTTAGTTTGTCCAAATTTTTGTAGACATGGACTGGATTCAACTCCCCGGGGAGCTGTTTATATTAACATATTACAACAGAGATGAAGAACATTTAAGAAAAGGTAATATAGAAGTCTAGGCATCTACAGGGCTTATGACCTGTCAATGGCTGGTTTAAGTGGCCACTTTACACACTGTGTAACATTCACTTAAACCAGCCATTGACAGGTCATAAGCCCTGTAGATGCCTAGACTTCTAAATTACCTTTTCTTAAATGTTCTTCATCTCTGTTGTAATATGTTAATACAATAATACAAAATAGTAATTGATCTTCAACTAAGTTTATGGGATTCCCTACATTACGAGATACTTTTAATACTGAAATGATTTTTATATGGGGAAATCTATCCACCAGTTTTATTTTTTACACGGTACTGCGAGGACCCCGTGTAAAAAAAGAGGTTTCGGTGTATTGTAAAACAATTGTTTTTTGTGAAGCCTCCAGAGCAATTTTGTAGCTGTGATTAAAAAATACTTTAAAGACTTAAATCTAAAACCACTCTGCTATAGAAGATTTTTTTAGAGTTAAGATGTAATTGGGAACAATAGAGCTTCCACGCAACTTGTAGATAGTAATACGCAATATTTATCATGGCGAATCGATCAGGGGTTGCATAGAAAATGAAATTATCTTACTTGGGTTTATTTCTGGAGGCTAGTAAGCATATCTCTCCCCACATATAACCGCCAACTGAAAACCCGTGAACGACCATCGGATTGTACAAACTGTTGGACTCCAAAAACCGAAGGGCGTCAGCCGCAACGAGCTGTAAGCGAATAACACCATTACCGACACCAGGAGACTCATCATCACCATACACCCAGTGGTTTGAGATAACTCCGAGAGAGTCTAAACGAGCGTAACCTAGAAACCATTTTATAATGATTGAGATGAGGTTAATGTGAAGGAATAATGAAAAGCATCTGCCAGTATGATGTCCTAAACATATTATATCAATGATAGTGGACAATGCTCCATTGAATAGCTGTAAATGATTCTGATAATAACAATGATTATATGTTATCATAAACCCAAGTGAAATAATTACATTAAAACAATAATATTATACACGGTTTTTCAGGGCCAGACGGCGAAACTTCGAGGAACATTCCTCATGGTAAGCTTTTAAAAAAATCCCAATCAAATTTTTCCAAAAACTCATTAAATTTTTTTTTTTATCTCAAAAATGTAGTAAATCCTTAAATTCTCGGACAAGCAGTCCCCCCACAAACCCCTACCCCTCTCCTACCCAGCCGCTTCCCTTGTGCGCGTCTGGTGCATATCGCTTCGTTGGTCAAATACGTTTTTATCGCAATTTTTTTGTCCGGGAGGTGTAGGGGTTTGCGAAGGGATGCTCGTCCGAGAAATGAAAGATTTACTCCATTTTGAGATCATATTTTTTTTTTTTAAATGACTTTTTGGAATTTTTTATTAGGATTTTTTCTAAAGCTTACAATGAGGAATGTTCCTCTGAAGTTTTGCGGTCTGGCACTGAAAAACCGTGTATATATCTACGCCATAGATTTCATAACGTATTCTAGATTTATAGTATACATAGGCCATGGCTATGTGGGATTTTTCGTTTGAATAAATATAGTGATATTAATAAGAAAAATAAATAAAACTCAAACAATAACATGTTATAAGCCACATAAACAAAATGTTACACTGTCTGCTTAGCAGCATTTTTTCCTTTCTGAAAACTTTCAGTGCATATATCAGAAATATCTTTATACATTGCGAACTAAAACATAACATCTTACTAGATATAGAAAAATCCAAGTGTGGTTGTATACAAATATTTACTAACATTTGTTGAAATTTTTTAGCACAAAGTAAATGCTTTATATAAAATAAATACGCAGAGTAAAACCCCCCACTAAACTAAAAAAAGGTCAATACTGCGCCTAATTTGAATTTAGACAATTGAGAGAAGAATTTACTCTTTTTTTATTGACCCTGCTTTTATTCTCCAATTTGGGGAATAAAAAAGGTGGAGGCACACGGCTCTGGGTTTTTGACACATCAAACGAGTTGCGAAATTTTTTCGATGTAAAATGGGGTGATGAAAAACTTTAAAAACGTTGATTGGGGGCAGTGTATGAATGAGAATGTATGGAAAAAAATGAAACCTGTGCATTACGTAGTAAAAAACGGTAAAACATAAAATTGAGGGATGTAAAAACGAGGTTTTATAGTTTTTTTTAAATCTGCCTCGTGGCGTAATGGTCAGCGCGTTTGCCTACCAAGCAAGAGGTCTCGGGTTTGATTCCTGGCATGGTTGTCACGAAATATTTATTTAAAAAGGTGTTTTCACACCAGAATATTTCATCGTCTCGGGACTGGTACCTGAAGCGTAAGACTGATCATCTTATCTTCATGTAACAAACAAAATGATCAAGATACAATGCAATTGGTGTACCAATGCAGTGCCCTATGCACCATTAGATGCGGAAAGGGAATGATGACGATAATGATTTTTATTTAATATGAAATAATGTATACTCAACTCGTCTGTCAGTGGTGTGTTTGAGGAGGATACTGTCTTTCTTTGGACATATTGCTAGACGTGAGCCAGACAATCTAGAAAAGGCAATAATGTCTGGCCGAGTTGAAGGTAGGTAGGAGAAGCCGGGGTAGAATCCATACGGATGGACTGACCAAATAAAGGAGGCTACGGGGCTAAAATTTGACGTGTCGATTCGTCGGGCTGAGGACAGACTGGAGTGGAACAGACTAATCTGAAGTGTTCATGGTGGTCACGATCCTCAGCATTGAGGAACCGGCTTGGAAGAAGAAATGTTTTTAAATATTTGTATATTACCACTTACCGACTTTTCTATGTCTACCGGTTTCGAGACGTACAAGTCTCTTCGTATTTGTATTTTTGACTGTCGTCGGTAGAATGGGGAAGTTCAAAGTAACTTTATATTGATAATTTTTTGTATGTATAACAGAGAAATAAAAAAAAAGATAAATAATATAATATCAAACAAAAATATTAAAACTGAAATATCTGAGTCAAACAAATCAGGTTAGAATTCGATTCTTTATTAGGCACTAAAAAGCTTTCCAAACACAATAATTCTCTGCTTTGCCAGGTTTTATAGTGGACAATGATTGGCAAAGTGGCGTTACCGTTCTTGATTGCACATTTATTTTCAATGTTTTTTTTTTGAATTTCATAAACTCATATTTAGTTTTTGTTCCTTTATGATAATCATCATCATCATCAATTCCCTACCTGCATCCAGTGGTGCACAGAGCACTTACTTGGTATGAAATAGCTCAAAATTAGACAGCGGAGAAACTATCACTCCCTCTCATTTTCGTTCAATGTGGAATAATCTCCCATCGAATACCAAAGATGTCTTTAGTATCTCTATTTAAATCACGTCAAAATAAATATCTCCTTTCTGTTCCTAAGTCTATCCTAACTCTTTTTTTTTTATTCCTTTTCCCATCAAATACTTGTATTGATTAAATGTTATTTATATACAATACAATTAACATATTACAACAGAGATGAAAAACATTTAAGAGAAGGTAATATAGAAGTCTAGGCATCTGTCAATGGCTGGTTTAAGTGGCCACTTTACACACTGTGTAACATTCACCATTCTGCCTATATTTGAACATCTATAGCCCTTCTATTCTTTCATCTGTTGATGTTTGTGAAGTTAAAGAGCTGAAACCTTTATTGACATTGATAGGTCATAAGCCCTGTAGATGCCTAGACTTCTATATTACCTTCTCTTAAATGTTTTTCATCTCTGTTGTAATATGTTAATATAAACAGCTCCCCAGGGAGTCGAATCCAGTCCTTGTCTACAAAAATTTGGACAAACTCAAAATATTGTTGATAAATCCACCTGGTCCATGAAGAAGTATAGAAATTGAAAAAATAACATTTTCAAGCGTTGCCTAGTATGTAGGTGAAATAATTCAATTAGATGAATCTCACCCGCATAAATAAAGGTTTCAGCTCTTAACTTCACAAACATCAACAGATGAAAGAATTGAAGGGCAATAGGTGTTCAAATATAGGCAGAATGGTGAATGTTACACAGTGTGTAAAGTGGCCGCCTTAACCAGCCATTGACAGGTCATAAACCCTGTAGATGCCTAGACTTCTATATTACCTTCTCTTAAATGTTCTTCATCTCTGTTGTAATATGTTAATATAAACAGCTCCCCAGGGAGTCGAATCCAGTCCTTGTCTACAAAAATTTGGACAAACTCAAAATATTGTTGATACAATACAATTGTCGACCTCGTGGTGTAATGGTCAGCGCGTTAGCCTGCCATGCAAGAGGTCTCGGGTTCGATTCCCGACATGGTTCATCTAAATATTTATTTAAAAGGATATTTTCACACTAGAATATTTCATAGTCCCTGGACTGGTACCTGAAGCGTAAGACTGATTACCTGCATTTGGTGTACCCAATCAGATGCGAATAAGGTGATATGTTTTTTTTTTTTTAATAAGCGAGTGGGGCAGGTACTGCGTATTTGCCTCAATGGAATTCACACCATTGGAACATTGGTTTTAGCTTTTTTGATCCATCTGTAATCCGTGTCTTCCTCAAAGATATTTCAGTTTGTCTATGACTGATGATAAAGCGGGAAGGGAGTAGGGGTTACAATGCACCGTGCGTGAATTATATCGCGTATTATGGTGTTAACCTCGGCTTGTCACGTGACGCGTGCAACAAGAGTTCTCCGAACACGTATCCGCCGATGCTGAAGCTGTGAATTACTAGTGGATTGAATGAACTGTTGGCCTCCACGAATTTAAGGAGGTCGCCGGCTACTAGCTGTAATGAAGGATAAATTACAGGATATTATTGCATAGAAGTATGTACAATGCGGATTTATTACACGCCATCTCTATGCTCTTATTAAAAGTACCGTTGCAGAGTAAGGAGATATTCAAAACATCCAAGGCTAAGTGTTAATTTTGGAGTCAGTGAAGTTTTGGAAAAACCTCACTCACGTGTGCAATTTCATTTTATATATTTTATAATTCTGTAGTACATTTTTATGCATATATTAAGAGCTTGGATGGTTTCATCAGAACTAGCCGAGTTATATGTCCAAATAAATAAATTGCTCAAAAGGATTAATTGGTCGTTTGGACAATTGTTCAAATGGGTAATCTGTCGTAATGGGCAAACTGTCTAAATGAACAAGTTGTCGTGATCGTAGAACAATGGCGGATGTGCGAAAAATGCGATATTGACTTTCTTTTATATTTGATCTTGAAAAGGCTATATACAGGCTTTGTATTCTAGGTTTAAAAACAATTTAAAATATATAACTACCCAAATATGAAATGATACACTTTTTTTCTCAAAAAAAGAAATTAGACTGCTCTCATGTAAAGTTGAAGAAAATCACATGCTTTGTTGTTCTACGATCATGACAAAATGTTTGAATGGACAAATTTTCTGATCGGACAAATGTCCAAACGGACAAAGAATCCAAACTAACGAAATTGGTATTATGAACGAACTGTCCAAATGGGTAAACTGTCCTAATGGATAAAATGTCTGATTTGACACTGTTTTAATGAACAAAGTTTTTAAATGAACGAACAATGCGAGATAAACAGTTTGACAAAGTGTACAAACAGTTTAAATGGACAAACTGCCCAAGTGGGCAAGCTGTACAAATGGAAAAACAATCCAAGCAGACAAATTGCCAAAAAAAAACTATCCAAATAGATGAACTGCCGACTATAATGGTTTTTATAATTAACAATTTTAAGCAAAAGCAGCAAAAAAAAAAAAGTTTGTAAATTTACAAATTAACCTAAATTTACTTACTAGTATAATACTATATGAACTGAAACCTATTATGGCCACTTGAAACTAATGTATGCTACTGAAATACTATAGCCAACTTCGTTGAAAAGCTCTATCATTAGGCTCTAAATGACAGTGTATGTTATTCAGCCGAAGTGTAAGCAACATATTTTTTCATGGTATAAACATGTTGAATTTCGTGCCAAAAATAAAGAGTATTTGTGGAGATTTTTTCAGCATAAATAATACTAATAGCAGCACAAATAACATCATCTTTCGGGAAACAGCGAGAACTTATACAAGTCCCTGTTACATATAGCATACAAAAATAAATGGAAAAACTAATTTAAATAGAATTCTACTGATTACAACACAATTAATAATCCATCATTACGCATCCACTTGGACTTACCTGGGACCCCTTCATAGGCCAGAGCAGTTGCCAAGGAGTGCAGCTTACAGAGAGGACATCGTACCCCTGCTCCAAATACAACTTGGCATATTTGTGAATGTTCTTCTGCTTAGCCAACATCCAGTTTAGCATTATGCAAAGAGGTTTGTCTATCGGTTTCACCAGTCTGGAAAAATCCACATAACATCTATTTACATAACTCATTACTAAAATATTTAGGAGAACTTTTAATTTGATCAAACATTCTAGGAATTTGTCTTTATCTACTGTGAGTGAACATTGGAAGAAAACATGGTTTGGTTCGCCGATGTCTTAACCACATTCACTAAAGAGATGGGCCGGGAGCGAACAATGGCCAGATCTTTTTTAGAATTTTCGCAGATCAGTTTGTTTGTTTTTAAAATCACAAATGGCACCTGATTTTGGAAACAACGTGTTTGTAGAGCAACCATTTTCACATGCCTCTTTTGCCAAATTATCTACTTTATCATTGCCTTTGATCCGTATATGACCTGGAATCCATGCTGTATCGGACATCGCCGCGCGTGTGGCAAAGGGACATACAACGCGGCTGTGTGACGCGGCAAACAAGCGCCGAGCATTAAACATCGACACCAAGCCGAGCGGCCCTTTTGCGGGCCCCCAGGCGAAGATGGTAGCAGTACGGGAAAAATCGTTGAAATGACCGCGGGGAGGCGGTCGAACCCCCGGCTGCGACCGAAGCTTCCCGAGTGGCCGCCAGGGCGACGAATGGCGCTCGGACGAGAGTGTACGATGCCAGTGTTTTTACAGTATTATTTACATGTTGGGTTTTCATGCTTATTTTCGGCTAGGAGTCTCGATTTGTAATCTAACTAGCTGCCCCTTAAATAAAGACGGTAAATTATGTCACTCGCAGGGGCGGAAGTTAGAATATCGAGACCCTAGCCACATATTTGTATCGGATGGCGGGGAATCAGACCCTGTCCAATCCCATTGAAACTTGTGTCATCCTTTTTATCAGTATGTAGGATCTTTCCCTGTATCATTTGTACATTAATTAAGATACGGGGAAGAGGCCTACATACTCGTTTCATGTGTGAAACATATCCCGAGGGAATTATCGGACTTCATAAGTATGAGAGTAAAAACAAAATATTAAATTGTCCAGCCAATGGGAGAGCGTGCTACGATGTAAGCCGGGAAAGCCCGACCCCTTCTCGCTCTCCCTTGCTGCCTATGTATGCTGTCTCGTACCGTGCCCGACCGTGACACGGTACAAATTTGTTAATAAAACCCCTGTGTTTTTTATAAATAAAAGTGTGTATTAATCAAGACTGCGTGTTTTATTGAATCTACGCCCTCTCCGCCTTCGATGTCGCCGCCTGCCCCTTTGAAGAATATCGCCGCAGACTCAGCCTGAAGAAAGTTATCTCACCCGAGATAGCCGGTCAAATAGCAGCTGCAGAATCACCCCTATCGACAGTTCAACTGTATGCACGGCAAGGTGTCGTGTATACATGCAAATTTAGTTTTTTGATGGTTTGAGTTGAGTTGGTTTGAGTTTGAATTTAGTTTCTTGATGGTTTGTGAAATACGAGAGTTTTGATTCGACATACAATGTTAGAATTGGAATACATTGCCGGAGATATTAGTTGCTGTAAACAGCTGAGAGTCCTTGAAGATGATGCTTTTCGTCAACTTTTCTTATTATTTTCTTGTTGTTACAAGACCGACCGAGTGAATTCGCTTGTTATAAGCATTACTCGTTATACCAGAGAAAGGTTTTTTTAACCCAATCGCCATTGCATATTGTATATATACATATAGTTCATACCGATAATTAAAAAATAAAACCATTAATGAAAATTATAATAAATGCTTACAAACATACTACGTTCTACATTTAAAATGCAGATAAATAAACATTCTTATTTTTCCACAACATTTACACTGTGGACAAGAAGATTTTTTACACCTCAAGATTTTTCGCGCAACATTCTATTTCACAAATAATTGCCACTTTTTCATGAACTGAGAGACACTTCCTCTTGTTAATAGACATATTTATAATTCGAGGGTTAGTTTTAAACTGATCTGACATCACCCACTCGTATTGTTTATTATGCACTGACCATTAAAAAAAAACTGAAAAACGTAGTAAAAACCCCCGAAATATGAATGTCATTCACTCCCGCCCAACATGGATTTGTTCCAAATAAATCGACACTAACTAATTTATTACTATATCAAAATATTATATCTGATGCACTATCCAAAAAAACCCAAATCGATTCTATTTACACAGATTTTAGCAAGGCTTTCGACAAAGTAAACCATAAAATTCTAATTAACAAATTAGAATGATCTGGAATTAAAGGTAATTTACTAAATTGGTTTAAAACATATTTATTCGATAGAAACCTGTCAGTGAAAATAAATGATATATTATCATATAAATTTAAATCAGTTAGTGGAGTACCTCAAGGCTCGCATCTTGGTCCAGTGTTGTTTTTAATATTTATAAATGATGTAATTGATATATTTGATAATGTACATGTACTCATATTTGCGGATGATATGAAAATATTCAAAGAGATAAAACACATTAACGATTGTAACATTTTGTCCCATAATTTGTCCAAATTAAACATCTGGTGCCAACAAAATAAATTACAACTCAATATAAGCAAATGTCAAGCTATGAGATTCTATAAAATAAAATATCCGATTTTATTTAATTACATGTTAAATCAAATTAAAATTACTGATGTTTCTACCGTGAGCGATCTGGGTGTTTTGTTCGATTCAAAATTATTATTTAAAGAGCACATTATTAAAATATCTAACAAAGCTGTAAAATTATTAGGATTTGTACTTAGAACCGGAAAAGATTTTAATAATATAAACACACTAAAATATCTTTACACATCTCTTGTTAGAAGCCAACTAGATTATAATTCTCCAATATGGTCACCTTATCAAATCACTTTCTCAGATTCTATTGAGAGAATTCAGAATAAATTTCTTAGATATATTAATTTTAAGATGGGTTTTTCTACTAATCAATTAAATTATAACAAAATTTTAGACTCTCTTAAATTAACTAAATTGCAAGAACGAAGAACATCAACCGATCTTATGACTTTATATAAAATAATAAAACCAATGTTTGATACCCCTGATCTACTGAAATTGATTTCATTCTATGTACCACCTAGATTAAGCAGAACATCTACAATATTTTATTGTCAAAATTCTCGAACGGTAGCTCAATATAACTCACCTATTGCATCACATTTTGATATATTTAGTTTATCTCTGCCTAACTTAAAAAATAAAGTGACCAACATATTTTTATCAAAAAGAGCAAATCATCTTCAGAAGATTGGGTTGGAATAGTTATAATTTGATTGATTAATGTATTTTGTTATTGTATAATTTCTTTAAAATATGTATGTATTTCAAGTAATTAATAATGTGTATAGTACGAGTATATTAATATTTCATACTCGATTTTTTTAATTTTTAATCTTTTTATTTCTAAGCTCTCTTTATACCACATATATGTAAATGGCAGAAATGCCGTATATAAATAAATAAATAAACTACAAAAAAGTTGTAAATTATAATGTGGTGCCGAGCCGGTACTTACTGGGTTTCTAAAGCTTGGATTTTTTGCAGGCAATTTCAACCATGTGTGTTATCAATTTTTTTAATGTTGCCAGCGAAAACACCAATTAGGTACTTAGACACTTACATAGTGTCATAAACGTCATCCGATCCCATCATCGCATCGGTCCTAAGTAAGCCGCCCGTTTAGATTTTATTAATCAGGTTGTTTTTATTTTTAAAATGGTGTTTTTAAACGATTGAAGAGTTTTTGCTCAACCGTTGACAGTATTTTTGTTCGATATGTCCGAGAAGTAGCTCGTTATAAAAGTCATGTGAGTGGAGAAAACCATAAACTAAAATGACGATGAATGTTTCCTCGTTACATCCAAGATCTTGCTATTCCCATGATGGGATATTCCCATAGTGGGAGAATATCTTTATAACCAAGTTCGACTGTATTAATATATCCAAGTCATGCTCTGTTTCTGAGAATTTAATCTCTCGGGAACAAACACACAGATGACTAAACAATAGATGTATTTACTATAACTTTATTTAACCTCAAGAACCAATTATTTCTTTTTTTTTAAAATAATGATTAAGATAACCGGTTGGTTGAATAAAATACAATTCATTGCGTCCGCACAATGCAAATGACAGTGAGGCATTAAGCAGCCTACAATATTTCTATGTTACTATGAGGAAATTATGATAATAAGATAAAAATGTAAAAATACATCATACCAGACAGTAGATATTTATATTTAGATAGTTAATTACAATTTAATCTCTATAAAACCACAACAAAAATTATGTGAATGTCAGCATATTTAAATCTCATAATTCTTCAATAATTATTGATAACAATTTTAAAAAAATAATTTCACACTTTGAACTAAGTGTAATATTTATTTATGTGTTATGGTAAAACCTCCGACTGTTCAGCAGTTATTTACTTTAGGGGCATTTCCATTGTGACTGGTGGGATATTTTATTCCAAAATTTGACCAATTTCGAGTTGTAACTATGCCATCAGAATTTATACAATAGTTTTATGTATATACATTTTTAATCCAAATAAACAAACAAAATGCGTGGCACTCGCGTGATCGGTAGGGGTCAGTTTTCCAATTCAAATTATGAATATCTCTTGCTCTCCTTTTTGAAAACTTTTACATTGAATGTTTTCCAATAAATACTATGTAAAAGAATGTCCATGTATGGTGTGGAGTGTTGGACACTGAGGGAATCTGAAAAGAAAAAGCTTTCGAGATGTGGTGTTGGCGGCGAGTGCTGCGGATTCCGTGGACGGCCAGACGTACGAATGCATCTATTCTCCAGGAACTGGACATAGGAGAAATACTGATATCCATGTGCGAGAAAAGAATCCTGCAGTTCTTTGGGCATATTTCCAGGGGAGATTCTGATAGTTTGAAGAAAACTATTCTCCTGGGAAGTGTCGAAGGGACAAGGTCGCGTGGACGTCAACCGACAAGATGGAGCGGTACAGTCACTGAATTATCAGAATCATCACTGACGAATGCCTATAGAAGAGCACAAGACCGTTCCAGATGGAGGGAGACTGTCCACAGACGAGCCATGCCTGGAGTCAGGCGTAATCACCATCCTCAGACATGAGGCACGGATTGAAGAGAAAAGAATCAAGAATATTAAATTACTTATTGATTTAATTTAGTAGGTACACGTACAATGCATAATGTTTTAGATAATTAAATATACCAGACCAGAACAGAGATTTGATAAATCCTTTATAGGTGAATTAATAAGGAAGTGATATTAGTGAGTATCAAGTGTCTGTGTCTGGGCAGGTGAAAACTACAGTTTTCGGTGAAAAATCAAACCAGATTATTGGACTGGGATTATAATATTTTTCATTACATCTTACATATTGGTCGTACACCGGTTATTCCACATTCTATCATAGTGATTCATTCCAGTTCGAGCAAACCAATTATGCAAAATCCCGCTATATTTTTTTTTTAAATGTCAAAAATGCCGTGTTCTAAGTTAAATCAGGTAAATGAAAAAACTGATGGTCATAAATGTCAACCGTATTCTATCAAGGGAAAAAAGTCCTTTTTAAAAAAAAATATAGTTTTCAAATAATATGAAAATGTTTAAGATATAAATTGCAATTGCACAGAAATCTTTAATCCGAGTCATCTTAAAAAAAACATTTCGCTATCCAAGTGACTTGCTCTTCAAAGAATTCAGAGTACTGAATATTATTCAACAGTATATATTGAGAACGGTAGTGGTTACACACATAAAGAGAGACATTTACCCAAGCGTCAACCACAACCATAATACAAGATACTCTAATAGGGATCTGATACTAAGTGAAGGGGTCAACACTGTTCTGGCATCGAGACAACACTATAACGTCGGCAAAAAGGTCCATAACCTTTTGCCAGAATCGTGGAAAGACGGGAGTGTTGTCAAGTTACGGAAGGTGTTGACCTCGCTCTTTCATGACACGGATTGGAGAACCTTACTGGATGTCAAAAATAAAATATAAAAAATAAGGAATAATTAAAAAAATATATATTTATAGATGACAACCATGAAGTTTCCCATAAATAAATTGTCTATGTTTTTATGAATGTATGTATGTGTATGCGCATGGGTGTATGTATGTGTGTGTGTATGTACATGTGTATATATGTGTATATTTATATATACATGTGTGTATATATGTGTATGTCTGTATGTATATGAATCAAAATGTGTATCCGAATAAGTTTATATTTTGTTTGTCTGTGCTCTATATTAATTTGTTAACTATTATAATATATAAAAATGTAATTGCCTAGCTTGGAACGGGGTATGCACCCTTGTTAGCTGGGCAAAGTGAATATGGAATTGTATTTTGATAAAGAGTGTGAATAAATAAATAAAATAAAGTGACTTTTATGTGCGGAGAAATAGGTTGTTGTAATCTGCTAGTTTCTTATTTTACTAGGAATGGGCTGGCCAGGCTTTATAGATATTTGTATTTATTTTTCAAGTGAGAAACAATCGCTGCTAATAATATTTTTCTTTTTCCATAAATACTATGAGAATAAAACATTTGTTTGGTTAATATTAATTAAATACCTGATACAAAATTTAAGTAGCTTTTGTTTTATGGGTGTTAATATTTATTTAAAATCCACTTTAGTACATATTCATACTTGAAGACTAAATCCTCACATTTTTTGATTTATGCATTTTTTTATTAACACATTACATTGTGTGGTGATTGATTTTCGGTCCTCTGTTGAGATATTTTGACAAGTGCAGCAATTTCACTGCTAAAGCTTACTGTTGCCCTTTCAGGAACCTTTGTATCTACATCTGGCAAACCACTCTGGTTTTTGGTAGAGGTCTTCAGTGAATATTCTTCCGAACTGTTTTTGTTACCCTGTACTTCGAAATAAAGATACCAGTCTCGAACATGTTGCAAAAGCGATAAAACTGGTCTCTGATTATTCCAAAATTGGGAATTTAAGATCACTTGCCTTTTATTTCTATAGTAAATTACAATGAACTTCCAACTTTGAGCGGGTGACATCATGGAGCTTATTAGGGAAGCGCTCTGTTGTTCCGATAATAAAATAAAATAGTAAGCTGAGGATAATCGCTTATATGGACCGTTCGCCATCGGATAGAAGCTCCGGGTTGAATTCCTGGGATGGTCAACATGAAACAATTGTTTAATGGGTCGTATCACACTGTAATATTTTATCATTATTAAACTAGCACCAGAAGCGTGAGATCGATCGCCTTACTTTATAGTAAATAGTTGCGATAAGCTGCATTTATTTTATCTTACAGCACCTTTTGTTCCATCAGGTACGGATAAGTCTTTGAAGATGATAATTTTTATAAAAAAATACGTTCGAAATCAACAGTTTGTCACTGATTTTTAATTTCAAATGTATATGTAGAAAATATGCATGAATGGACAAATTTTTATTTTTTGGCGGTGTGTCGTTCTATCCTCTCTGCCTACTCTTTTGTAGAAACATTATGAAGGAAATATACTAAATTAGTTGTTAGAGCCTTATTTTTAATAGTATATATTCGTAGGTATTATTAAATACTGATATTTAAAAAAAAAAAGGTAGGTATGCAGTTATTGCAAATATAAACAATGGGAAAAAAATCATGTTTACTGATTATTTGAAAATTAGAGTTTTTAAAATTTAATTTATTTCCAGTCATTAAAAAAAATTTATTTCGATATTACACACTTGGCTAAATCTGTGAAATGGACCCTTGCGTGCAGATGTTCATTCGCAGACGGTCCATACACGCATTGGGCTCGTGGCGCGCACGTGTAAAGAGGGCCAGTCTCGTTGAATAGTGTATAGTAAAAATATTTACTAAATAGTAACTGAGGGAAGCAATAGTTTTCACAGACAAAAAGGTCATTATTATTTTTTTTTTTTTAAATATTTTTGTATATTCATAAAATAAAGACAAAGTTAAGCTATATGTTATTAATTATTACTGAATTAGAGGTGAGTAACGTAAAATAAAAAATGACATTCAAGAAAAAATTACCTTAATTAGACTATCAAACTAAACAAAAAAATAATTACCCCGCATGTGAAGTCACAAGATCTCTTCAGTGAGTTCTGCTGATTGGTAAATTGGCTTCCCATAAAACGGAAATCTATCACAACACTCTATCATTGGTTGATTCGGGAGAACTAGTGACGTCGTTTAAAGTACTTCATTATTACCAATTTTTTCATACATTTTTAAGGTACTTCACCATAAACTTGATTAATTTTTGGAGCGCAAAAGAAATCTTTTTTTCATACAATTTTCAGAAGCACCGAACTTTCTCATAACGTATTTTAATTTTAAATTAAAATATTCCATATATTTTATTATCAAACTTTGTATATGTATGTAAATAAACTTCAAAATAGCATTCTGATTTGCTCGCAATATTTTTATTTTTTTTAACTCAACAAAATTACTAAACCTCGCAATCTACCTAATTACGCAAATTCCGATTCAGGTAATGGATATACAATTAATATTGGATACTTTTCATCTATGCCTAACAACATTTAACTTAAAATAATCAATTACATTATTTCTAAATACAGTATCGCTGATGATGGAACAATTACTATTTATTACTGAATAGTCGCATCCATGTTTTCTTATTGATATTATCTTGCGCGTGTGTTTGCAGCAATGGGCGTAAATATTGAAAAACATATAAACAAATAGATTTAAGAGAAAATTCTTACTTAAATGTTTCCGGATCCTTCTCTAAGTTGAGACCTTTGTCATTGGTGATGTACTGGATGTTCCTAGTTATATCTTGACTACTCAGAAGACGTGCCTGGATACAGGGAAACCCAGAAATCATCGGAGACAAGTTGCCCTGAAAAAAAAATCATTTTTTGATATTGCTAAATATTTAACTGTTTCACCTAGGTCTTCATTTAAATACAGACGAAATTTAAGATTTATTTTAAAAAGTGAAGAGATTATTTTTTAGTTACTGGTATCCCTAAGTATGTTTCTATTTTTTTCTGCTTATGGTGGTAGTCAGCATTACACATTACATGGCAGCTGGCTTCTGTCTGCTTTGTTTGTTCTGGAGAGAATTTATGTTATTCTTCTAAATTATATATACTTAGAGGCATTTATAAATAAACACCATTTATGATCTCTTGTGTTGAATACCCACTGACTCAAACAAAAAGTGCATGTAATTCCCGACTCGATACAGGATTACCAAGTGATGCAAATAAAAAATATTTTGTACAATTAAAATAAGACAAATAAATAAAAATTAACCCAAGCATGATGTCATTTTATCACCGTCCAGGCAAAAGTTATTAACCTTAAAAATGTCAGTTTTGAGTTAAATATGCCATTCAAGGCATAAAATTGTGTTCTTTAAGAGGCAAACTTCACCCCAAGGTAACTTAGTTAGAAAGAAGTTGCGTAAATTCGAATCATTTGTTATTTTGTTATGTAACTGTATGTTAGAAATATTTCTTTAAATAAAAAAATATTTTTAACCACAATATTATAATAATTATTTCTAATATTTCCTTCCTTGCACTAACTTCATAGCTTACATTTTCCAGATTAAAAACAAGCAAAAGTCACTTATAATAATAATGTTTGGATAATTTATATAGCGCCATTTTTGTGAAAATCACCTCAAGGGCGCTGTACAATAAATAAATCCAGCACGTCTTGCAGCTACAGAGCGCACGAACAATAAGAAATCTAGCCCCTACTTACATTTTTTTTTTTTTTTTAAATATTTGACAATGAAGTTTATTAAATTTATAAAAATAAGAGTCAGGTGACAAGTCTTGCAGCTACTAAGTGCATGGACGGTTGAAATTCTGGGCCCCATTTACTAAATTTAGATATTTGATAGTTGATAACATTTACATAATATGATAGCTAACATCACAAAAACTCTTGCAGCTACAAAACGCATCGACGAATGGAATTTCAACAACATAAGAATGTTTTTAAAAAGTTAACAATAAAAAGATAATAAAAAAAACATAATAATAATACATTGAGCAAAGAACTAGTAAGTATGGCAATTAAGTGAACATGTAACAGCACAAAAAGTAAAATATAAAAAACTAAACAAAGATAGCATTCCATAACTTATTATTAAGGTATCGATACTCGAACTCGAAGAGTCCCTGTTTTATTTTGGTATGCAGTTTACAGGATCTATTGTCCTTTTCCTAGTAAAATAACTGTAAAAACATTTGGTTCACATTTGGCTGTTCCCCCGTAGATGATAATAGATGCGCATCTGTGTGCGTAGTGTAGGTACTAAGGGATCTAACCAAATGTTACCAACCATACCTCATTAAAAACTTTCCGGATATCAAAAAATATATCGAAAGGAAAAAGTTCAATTATGTTGTGTACGCAAAACCTCCAAAACACAAAAATCATATTTTTCCTTGGTCTCCAAACTTTCGAATCGCGATTTCTCAAAATGATTTTTTTTGGGTTGGTGACCTGCCTGAACAGCGACGATTTGTGTATGGATTCAAACAAATATTTCACGTTTATATATTTTTATTTTAAACCAATCGGCAGGTTTATTAAATTAACCCTTATGGATTGGTATAATATATATTAATTAACTCTTAAAAAACTATGCTAAAAAATCCCTCTGCAAACGGTGCTGTAGCGTCATGTTAAATTTACCAAAAGATAAGATATTTTTAAATACGGGTACTGAAAAATATTTTTAAAAAACAGAGATATCTTCAAATGACAGAGATAGATGCTATTTTTTACGGAGAACAGTGGCTTTTTTTTTTTAAAGAAAAATAAATATTTGCAAATATTTCATTTTGAGGGCCATTTTCAACGAGTTGTAAATAACTCACTATTAGAAAATGGGAATCAAGTTGGGGTAGAGTAGGATTCGAACCACGGACCTTCGGTCCGTGAGTCCGAGACACTATAGTCCTTAAAATATAGCTTGATTAGAGTGACAGCTGTCAAACTAATTTAATTAGTGATGGGAAATTACTGATCACTGATCAAATCGATTTTATCAGTTATTTCATGCAATCATGAAACTCTGTTTCTAAAAATTGATATAAAAAACGCAAAAACAAGCCTTTTACAGTGTGTTTAACACAATTATTTACCAAAAAATAAGACATTTATACTTTTTTCATGAACAACATCAAATGAATTATTTTTTTATTCAATCAATCTACATTGATCAATTTGTCCCATCTCTAACGTTTTTGCAAAATGATGTAACCTTGTAAGAACGTCGTTAATAATTAGGTTTATTTTGGTTTTAAAGCTGATTTTATATATTAATGTTGATTTATGTTGAAACAAGCATTGTAATAAAAAAATTCATTAACACGCCAGATACAAAAGATTTTTTGTGTGTCCATATAAATAACTCCTTTGACGTTACTACAAATGTCGTCACTTTTTATGACAAATGTCATTCTAATCAAGCTATATTTTAAGGACTATAGCCACAGGACCACAACCCGATTCAAATAAATCTAAAATAGAGAAAAGAAATATTTACGTTTAATTTAATTGAAGGCGACGATATTTAACATTGTTGTTGAGTAATAATTCTCTAGGTTTGTATAAATTGTAGAAATTATAAAAAATGACATATGTTGTATTCAAATTAAGGCGACAATATTGAACACTGTTGTTGAGTAATAATTCTATAAGTTTGCATAAATTGTAGAAAGTATATGTGATAAAATGTCATCCAGTTACATCAAGTGCAGTCTCACAGTCCATTCTGAGATCAACGTACGCAACCACAAGCTAATTTGTTGGCAATATATCAAATTAATTGCAGCAAGAACAGGAATAGATACCGTATTGAATAATAAATATTGGTGGAGATTTTTTGACATTTATTTTCTTAGACATTTTATTTATTTCTGATGTCAAATTACAAAACCTGGCAGGGGACAAATTTTTGAAAATATATATTTTGGTATTCTCTACTAACTTGGTTATAATGCATACATTGCTGTTGAAATTTTGTATGAAATCAATTCATAAGAGTTAATTTAGAGTTGAAATTTATTGGAACAGCAAGGGAAAACATTACTGAGAAGAGAATATGGAATATTATTTGGTTTTTATAAAAATTCATGTGCCGTCTTTTGATTATTTAAATTCAATCGAGGATTAATATTCAACATGCATAAATTACATGTTTTTTGTCATCATTAAATAAATATCTAAATGTATACTTAATGTACCTTCACATAATTATTTATCAAGGCATCTACAGAGCTTATGACCTGTCACTTACTAGTTTTAGTGGCCACTTTACACACTGAGTAACATTCACCATTCTGTCCATATTTGAACGTCTATATTCCTTCAATTCTTTCATCTGTTGATGATTGTGAAGTTAAAGAGTTGAAACCATTATTTATGTGGGTGAGATTCTTCTTATTTTATTATTTCACCTACATACTAGGCAACGCATACAGGTATAAAGTAAAATCGTTATTTATGGACAAAAATGTGTATATTTGAATAAAAATTTAAGGTATCTTTGTCGGTAACTTGAAATTGAACACGTATAGAAAAAAAAAATTGTTTGCATATTCTACAGAAAATTAAATTTTACTTTGAAGATAAATGATAACTTCCCATTGTAATATGGGCCCAGGGCCCCGATTACAACTTCGACTGTCTATAAAGAAAAATCGATATTTGTGTACGAAAATGAGTATATTTGCCTAAGCATTAAAAGTATCTTCAACGGTAACCTATAATTGAATATGTTTAAATGAAAAAAATGCATGCATATTCTGCTTTTCATACAGAAAACTTAATTTTAATTTTTAAGAAAATTAAAAAAATAAAGATAAATGTTAACTTGCCATTGTAATCGGAGCCCAAGGACAGTGAAATATTGTAGTATAAAACCACATTTTCATCCGACATTTCATGCCATGAACAAAATAATATCTGTATATTATATAAAACATACATTTCATAAGAGAAAATTTACAGCAGTTTTTTCTGATATAAACATAAAATTTGTAACAAAAGCACAAAAGATCTCAATGTCTATGGATTTGAGTAAGAGCGCGTTGAACTGATTAGTTTGGTTACAGATAATAAATATGTATCAAAACTTTTCTTAGCATGAATCGCCTTTTTCCACGCTGAATATACCACAGAGGATTGCCTAATTTGAATATATGACAATATGAGCCAGTCATTTTTCTGTTTCAGGGCAAATGAAGAAAACAGTTCTGTATGTGAAACATTGCGTGTTTTTTAAAGCATGACACAACTTTAAATTGTAACAAAAGTGCTGAATATGTGTTGGATTGGGTTATTGCATTCGAATGAGTGAAAACACATATTTATTTTTTGAAAAGGGTATCTGAAAAATCATCATGGTCATAGAACAACGACGTATTTGATTTTCTGCAAATGAGATCGGTATAATTTTTTTTGACACTTTATGTCTTAACTCGATAAGTAGAAAAGTATATCCTTTGAAACTGGGGTTAGTTGTATATTTTATTTTATGTTTTTTTTTTTTCAGAAAACATACAGTCATACATAATAAGTTCCTAAAAACAAAGATTTTCAAATATAAAAAGACCAATTAAGTTTCCATTAATTATGTAAAAGACATAAACATTGAATGTGACCAAAAAATAAATAAATAAAAAACCCAAACGAGAAAATAATGATTTTACAATTAACATTTGCGTTTTCCATGGAGATTATTATTGCTAACAAATGAAAATAATGAATGCACACTCCGAGCCATCCATGCACACATATATGAACGCATACATATACACACATCTACATGCATCTACATACATACAAAACATACACAAACACATACATTACATGCAATACATAAACATAGCATAAACCACTCAAGATGTACACTCAGCAACTATCCCAAATAATCAACTCCATGAAGAAATTTTCTGTACAAATGCAACGTGCAGTTAAAAATATCTACATTCATACTACTACTACTACTACCATCACGCCATTTCTTCGTAGGAGTAGGCAGAGAGAATAGAACGCCACACACGTCTTTCCTGGCATACATTCCTAGTTTCTTCCACATTCATACATCTTGTCATACATGCCCTTCGGTTCTGTATTTTGGCTTTTGACATGACCAGACTTAAGATTTTGGTTTATCTGACCATGCCACATCTTCCTTGGTCGTCCTCGTCTCATGTTGCCGTTCAGAACGAACAGAAAGTTCCAATCAGAACTAGCTCCCTCGGTATATTCGTAAATCTTAATGTAACATATGTAAAACAACTTTATGTAAAAGCTCTGTTACTGTATGCACACAAACATTATTCTCTACCTACCATAACTCCTTTCACAAATACAAGAGTTACTAGATACTCCACCCTGATGCTGCAAAAACAATTAAAAATTAATACAACCTTCGGTCAAAGAGGATTGGCCTACTACTCGGTTGAAGTGTACAATCTACTTCCATTATCCGTAAGGACAATAAGTAAATACTCACAAAATAAAATTGCTATTAAGAAATGGATAGTGGAGGTGGGTTGCGCACGGATCAATGAGTGGATCAAGCCAAATATTAAAATTTGTGTACTGTTTATGAAATTTGGTCTACAGGTCTATATGAATTGGTTATATTTTTTATGAATTTTTTAGTTTATATTGCTTATTATGTTAATAATAATTAGGTTAATTAGATTATTTATTAATAATTAGGTAAATAGATAGAATTATTATTATGTTAACTTTGTTAAATAACTAATTTAAGGCATTTTTCACTTATTATAAAATTTTTCCCTCAAGACGGGACACCCCAGTGAGGGACATTATTCTGTATAAAATAAGAATACAAACATTGTAAAAGTATAAATAAATAAAATAAATCATCTCACCTTCATGTAACAGATGATCAATATGCTCTGTTATTGGTGTACCAATGCAGCACCCTATGATGATAACATATTAATTTTTCGATTATAACTTACGTATTTCAAAGCAGCGGTGTTGTTCAACGCTGCTGAGAAGCCATTTGAAGTGACGTTCCTCACAGCGAGTGTGACAACCATCTTGAGGGCGGACATTTCGAAATGCGATGTACTGACTTCTAATCGGGTTTCCTGCTATTGATGTGCTTGAGATTGGATGGCAGCTTACAGCAAAGGCAGGAAAGCTGGGAAAAAACAGAAAACTTTTTAATTACCATTTAAATCAGTGTTTCTTAACCGTATTGAAAGAATCTCCCCCTTTACCACAGTAAAATTATCTAGCTATATAAAAACGATTGACGAATTATTTGCAAAAGCTACTTATGCTAATGATCTGGTGTTTCTTCATTTTATATTTTTTATATCTTTTGTATGCAGACATACATACATGTATATATAAGAAATTCGCTTGTTATTTTTCTTTTTCTTTTTATACCCATGCTTTAATATTGTTTTTTAGTTTTTAATTGACTATGTGAATAACTGACTCATTATATTGTTATATTGTAAAAGGCACTTCTGCCATATAATAAATAAATATGTTACCCACTAAGTCCAAAGACTTTTTGGTGGGACACATTTTTTTTTTATGACAGGATTATTTTATATAATTTTATTTATGATATACAAATTTATTTATTATCAGGCACTATAAAGTATTTATAAGATATTTCTTCAGTTCTTTTTTTTTCATTTGAAGATCCTTCGTGTTAATGATGGTTTGTGGGAGATCATTGAACAACCACGGAATAATGCAATTAAAAAAAAACTATCCACGTTTCATCAACTCTTCCATCTGCTGACTTTTGTGAAGCAAAAGAGCTGGAACCTTTTAAATGTGGATGAGATTTATCCGGCTGAACCATTTAACCTACTGGGCAATGCCTGAAAACAATTTTTCAATTTTTATACTTCTTTACCTGATAGAAAAAAAAGAAAAAAGGAGTTATTTATTCACTAAACTTTTAATTATTTTTGCAATGTGCCGATCCGAAAAAATGCCACAAGACCTCTAGAATGGATCCGGGTGAGTGGAGGGAAGTTTTAATGTATTAATATATTCAAGGTGAAGTACATACTCTAAAAATACATTGGGACGTCTGTGCTAAAATTAGTAGGACAGCTGTGTATTTAACATGTAAAATAATTGTAATAAAATGGAACATTCATTTGGTACACATCTATAGGGATCAATCTAAAATCAGGCTCTATTAGAAAAGTAAAATATATTATATATCATTTTGTTTAAACACTAGAGATTGATTTGCAACAAGGACCTGCAACTTCTTATCCATTCTAAAGGGTCCTCGGTAATTCTTTCTGGAATATGATAAACAATTTATAATATCTTTAATTGTTTTTATCTTTTTAAAGAAATAACCCGCAAAAGCCTCTATTTAAGAAGCTTGTCAGCATGTGAAAAGTTGTGAAAATACACCATAACTCCGAGACCAAGATTTTTTTTGTAATTGGCGGGAATCCAACTCCCTGACACCAGTTTCACAGTTGGGCATCAATCCCACTGCGCCTTGGCGCCTGTTTGTTCAAGGTACTCACAATGGGGTAATCTTCTATGGCTCGTACCATTGTACTGTAGATGTAAGAGATTTTAATAATGCAAAATTGGAACCATAAAAGAAATCAATAGTAATGTAAAGCAAACGTATTTAGGCTATGAAAGTTAGAAGAAATAGGTCTGAAACAAAGGTTTGTGACAATATAGTAACCTAGACAAAAAAGGAAAACTATGAATAGACAGTAAACGATGAATCCACACCTGCAAACTTAATTGAAATGTTTATCAAGATAACAAAATAATGATTGATTATTTTTATAATAATATTATCTTTAGCAAGAGCATTCGAAAGATACACAATGATAAAAATGACATCATAAAACACACGTGGGCCGCGATTGCAATCGGAAGTTAAAGATATCATACCTTCAACATGAAAGTATAGTTAAAGATAAATTATCTTGAGCGATTACGAAGATACACTACTGACCCCCCACCTACAAGTTTTGGGTGCACTAAAGTGACACACGCTACATACAGATCAAAAAGGGTAAACCTATAAATGAAATTTGCTACCAAACTTTTATGTCCGAGTTGAGGTTACCATTGCTCTCCACCAGAAGGACAATTGCTGACTTCACTCTAATGCACAAAGTGATATGCACCATAATAGATTGCCAAAAATTGCTGTCCCTGATAAACTTTCCTGTACCCACAAGGACCACCGGACTCCGACACATGTTCCAGTGTGAGTACAATAGGACAAACTTCACGCACCATTCTCCCCTCCCTTAGTGAGCATCCACAGAACAGCTAATAATTATGCTGAGCCGTTGGACTTGGTCCACACCACTCTTGCTGCTATTAAATTAGCTATCCGTTTCATTGAATGGCCATCCACTCAATTCTCCTTTTTTGATTTCTATTAATCTTTGCTTATTTCCTTTTTCTTTTCTATTTTATAATTAACATATTAGTGAAATAATTCTGATTATATTTGGTGTCAATTACTACAATACTTTATGTACTTCTGAATCAAATACTGTAAGAGCCCTCTGGGCGTTTATTAAATAAATACCTTCATTACAACGTCATAGTTAAAGATAAATTCTCCGAGCGATCATGAAGCTACACTACTGACCATTTGTTTTTCAAATTTTGAGGTAGGTACATCAATACGTAAGGAGGGCTCATGTACCCCACGGTACACCTATCTACGTATTAAGTGTCAAAAATTTGATTCCATTGATCAATTTATGCTTTAATTACGATTTATTTAAATTTGTCAGTTTCTGTCTCAAACCGTTATCTCTATGCCAATCTAGTGGTCCTTTCGAAGTAGTCAATTACACTCCATTTATGACCGACCTTTGCTTAACTTGCCTAGCCATGTACGCCATTGTAAATTTTCACTTTTAATTGCTGATTCTAGATAAATGACCAGGGTAATACCACTTCAATGTTCTGCTGATAATCTTGTAATTTTCTTATCTGTTCATAAGTTGCCATGTCTGGGATAATAATTAATCAGATAATTATTTGAATTGCTCCTACTGTTAATAAAAGGGTGACTCAATCGTCTGATCATTTTGTAATTTTCTTTTTTGACTGAAATTACTAACAACTAATGATTGAGTTTGTTACATACTAAAGATGTTAAAATACAGTATATATTTTGTATGAAGAAATGAGCTGAAGTAAGCGTGAAGCTGAAGATATAAACGGTGACGTTAATTTATAATAAATATGGATTATTTGATTTATTTTCCCATAGTTGAAACTACTATGAAACATTACAATAGATCAAATATAGTAGTAAGCTGCACATAATCCCTTACATGGACGATTCGCCCCTGCTGAGAGGAGGGAGAGTTTTATCATATCGCTAAATCTCTTCTTCCAAGCTCAAGTCCTTAATGTAACGGGATGTTAGGTGGGAGTGCTCTCACACCTCGGGTTTAACTGATGGTCCACCAAAGATGTGGCTTCTTTTGTGAAATGACAAAATTGATGGCCAATACTTCTGTAATCCGTGGTTGCTCGCACGTGAAGTATGTTCCTAATAATGTATTTTATAGTTGGTAGCAAAATCACACTAAGCTTTGATGGTGCCCCAAACATGGGACATCCACCATCAATATGTCTAGTGACGGTGTTGGGATGATATTTAGTTTTTATGTATTAACACAATTATACATTGATAAAATTATTTGTTTGTTAGTAAAGATAAAATTTAATCACATTACAAATTTAAACACGTTTTAAAACTATCGAAATGCAAAAAGTTTACACTCCGCAGAACTGATACTGTTGAGCGCCTGGCAAATATTTACAAAAACAATGCCTCATTACAACAATGTTACCCATTTCTTACAGAATAAAGTGCGATTCACGCCCTTAGATGCTTATGTAATAAGGTTTAATGCACATTATAAAATTTAATTGGACTGATTACTAAAATATGAAATGACAGCCGGTTTAGCGCAAAAGATTGACTTGTTCGAAAACTTCAAGCTCTGGATGAGGACCAAAAGTAGTATCGAATATTTTTTGCATTTCGTGAAATCTAGAAGGTAACTTTTTAGACCCCTTTCATTTCAAAATTCGCAAAAAAAAATATCGGCCCGCCATAATGTACATGCTTCCACTTTCCATCATGTTGTATCCCAACTCAACACAGGGCTCTTGGTCTCATAGAGTTAGGTATACATTATTTAACATCAACTTTACTTTTCCCTCATGCATCTGGTTTTTTTTTTTCAAAATAATTCTTAAGGCTTTGTTCTGTAATATCGACGGTTCCTACATATACTATCGAATCTGCATTTTGCGAGGTTTACAGGAGAGCAGAAACAAACCCTGATATTTTTTTAAGAAGCTATCAGATACAGTAGATTTGCCAAACACTTGTCTATTGAAATACGATAGATACAAGCTTTGTTTTTGCTCTCCTGTAAACCTTACAAAATGCAGATTCGATAGTATACGTTGGGATCGTCAATGGTTAATGTGTTTAAATTTTCTTGGTTTTATAAAAATAATATCTGTACCTTAAAAATGAAATGCTGGAAATCACATTTGGTAAATTGTTCAGGAGAGCGGTTTGAAGTTGTAAATTTGTTTCAAATATATCTCTCGAAGTAAAAACACAATTTATAGCTGTTTTTTTAGATTTATAGGTTTTTGATAAGAATATTTAAGAAAAAAACATTTAAAGTATGGACTATCAAATAACTATGGGACTTCAATGTTCCAACTGCCCGGCCTGCGCCCTAATTTCTCCTCGGACTTTAGTATAAAAAGTAATGTAGAATATTGAACGAAAAACAATATATTTATAAAACTTTCTTTAGGCAAAAACATTGAATTGCACGCCATTAATTAAAACATTAATTATTTACGAAAATAACAGGTAAATATAAATTTTATGACATGATATTAATAGCAATAAAACAGTAATTGAAAGTTAACAGTATGTGGAAAAAAAGCAAAGTAAAATAATGAAATTAACGGCAAAAGAAATCACAAAATGGTTAAGTATGGTTGATTATGACAATAAGACTTAATCTTGTGCAAAATCCCAGCTGCGTCAGAGGTAGTTTGTTGTAAAAATTGTGGAATTTATTCGGTATCCGCTGCTTTAATACCAGCAAACCGTTGAATTTTGTTGAAAGCAGAGTATTATTACTGCACTACTGGTGTACTGGTGTTTTAGAACAAGCTATTTCAGTAGTGTTGTACCGGAAGACTCCAATGTTTTTAGCATTAACCGAATCTGAATATTTATTTATTTTATTATATTTTATTTTATTCAGAAAACATACAGTCATATATAATAAGTATTAAAACAACAATTTTTAAACATAAAAAGACCAATTAAGTTTTCATAAATTATGCAAAAGATATAAACATCAAATGTGACAAAAAAAATAAATAAATAAGAATTTTAAGTGAGAAAAGAATAATTGTTAACATTTGCGTTTTCCATGGAGGTAATAAATTAAAATAAATAAAAATACCGAATGTACACTCTGAGCCATCCACGCACACACATGAACGCACATATAAAACATACACAAACATATACATTACATGCGGCACATATACATAACATAAACCACTCAAGATGCACATTCAGCAACTATCCCAAATAATCGACCCCATGAAGAAATTTTCTGTATAAATATATGAACAAAATGACAATTATAACTCAATTTTGCAAAAAAATTGACTTCCAGGCTTTCAGCTTTAAGTGTATATATTTATAATAATAATAATATATACGAAGAGATTTCTTTATTTACTGTTAAACTGTATGAAAATGTAGAACTGTTTATTTGTCAAGCAAAATAAAAATAAAACACCATTTTTAACGTACCATGAATTTCATATTTGATACCCAAGTTAATACTTATGGACACGCTACTTTCCAGTCCTTTTGTTGTATGAATGATTGATAAAGCTAAGGTATGAATTTTGCATTCAGTCTCGGTTGTATGCCAGCCATAACTGTTAATATTTCATTACGTTCAATGGAAATCAATTATTAATGGCAGTTTATAGACATATATAACAGTATATGCAGATATACAACATATTATATGCATCAATTAGAATTCAGAAACATAACACATGGTTTCGATTTATTGAATTGACATCGAATGAATGCAAAAACCCAATTGACAAAATTAGAATATATATGTATACCATGGGTATATAATAATTATAGTTTAATTATTAATCTCACCATTAATAAATTAAAATTGTTCGAGGGGTCTGAGGTCTCTACAGACGAAACGTCAAAATATATTTACGAAACAAAGCATCTTTGTCTAATCTCTCGGTACTGTGTAAAATTTGAATGAAAATAATTTATTATTTGCACCACCTACCTTGGAGTAAAATGTCACTTTATAAACACTAACACTATTTCATCGTTTAGCACTTCTGCTTAGTTTCATTCGTTCGATAATACGATGCAACGCGGCGGCGCGACAACAGAAACCGCCGATCACAGTAGAAATAGGAAAGCCGATAGCAGAAAAGAGAGATATTATATATTTTGTTGTGGATGTGGATTGACAAGCCCGGAACGGGAATCTTGTCAATTGTAGTGATGCGCATAACCAGCCTTAAGTCATAACCTCATATAACATTCGATTACTAAAATATTGAATTATATCCGTTATTTATTTATTTTACAGAAACACGCAGTCAACAATGATTAAATTATACGATGAAGATAAGGTTGAAAGACAGACCACTGAAGTTTCTAAATAGTAATCATACATATTAAATAATGGTACGTTTTTATATGATTGCGTGTAACATTATTGTTTATTTTGCATAAAAATATCTGCCTTATAACAGGTTGTACCTAGTTAGGCAGACTAGACATGATACAGAGAAATCTATTACCTAATTGTGTATATGGTAGAAAAAGTCATTGTAATTTTTGTTAGTAAACCATGATTATTATTATAATTATTATTATGAAAAAGGTGTGTTTGTGTGCATTTGTATTTTATTTTGCTTAGGAAGCCTAAAGGCGACTCCACTTCTTGTTGAATGATATTTAGTTATAGAGTGAAAATGTTAACAGCTCCCCAGGGAGTTTAATCCAGTTCCTGTCTATGAAAATTTGGACAAACTCTAAATATTGTTGAATTATATAATTATTGTAACTTGTCACTTGCAAAATAAAATACTTCTATTTTTTTACCTATGCATAAATCCTAAAAACAATCCCTTTTTATCTACTTCTAGAGTATCTAGTGGTTGTTTTTTTTATTGCAGGTAATCATTTTTAAAACAATCAAAAAAAAAATAAATACCTACTCTAGTGTCATTAAGATCTGTTTCTAAAAACCGAAAACATCGAAATGGATTAAAAGATCCTAATAACGGAGTTCAGAAGAATTCCAGTTGCTAATAAAGGGAGAGAGGTATCTGAAAAAATATTCCCGGTAGACTCAAGTTTGTTTGTGAAAATTCTTGGTGGAATTCTATTGAAATTTATTTTGAAATCAAAAATAAGTTAACATGAAATCATACAAATTGTGGATTTACGAATCACTCGATTTTTTTAAAATAAATATTCTAAGAACACTAGAAAGATACATATCATGAAAAGGGGTTTTGAAAAACGTACATTATATCAAAAGAATAATGTGACACTGGGGAAAAAAATACTTCCCGAAAGCTTAATTTTAATTTTAATTGACTTTTTCATCAATGTCCATGTTGGTAGATCGCAATCTGGCGTTATAATGACCGGTTATGAAATCTTCGACTATTTTAATAAATCGATTAGGTATCATCACTAATGCTGATGGAATTATGAGCTGGCAACACTGCTTAACTTAGATATCGCTCATACTAATCATATTTGCCGGGTACCTACTTATGGTTTTATTTTATTTAGTTGTAGAATATCATCATGGCTTCTGTTTGGGTTTTACTTATTGCCGTTCGTTGACATTATGGTATTGAGATTAAGGGTTGTCACTCAATCATCTACCCTCGCATAAAATATTTACCGCATTTGTGTTTTCAAAGACAGTTTTATTGGACAAATTTATAAAATAAATAATTAATTTTTCCACACAGGTTTGGAAGCATAAAATATTGTAAAAACAAGTTGATGTCAATTTAAACAATTATCTTTCGCTTCAACCTGAAATATTAGAATAATATTCGATTTATGGTTCATTTACTAACAATTCCTTATGGAATTCTATCGTAATAATAATATTTTAACACAATATGAGTTATGAATCAAAAATATTTTTAGTGCACTTAACTTATTCAAGTTCAGTGTGCTACAGAAAATTGGATATGTGGGGGTCATACTTCATTGATTGATGACAC
Organism: Micrasema longulum; assembly: GCF_059751315.1. NCBI lineage: Eukaryota > Metazoa > Arthropoda > Insecta > Trichoptera > Brachycentridae > Micrasema > Micrasema longulum. Next base: position 100,917 of record NW_028277352.1, read on the forward strand.
ACACATTCAATGATTTCACCTTACCTGAAGAGCAACGACCACTGAAGCAAGTTATAATTTTATATTGAATATAAGACTATCAGTATTGCAGTTCAAACGTCTGTCTACATAAGAGAAACGTTTTGCAGTACATTCACGCCTTGGAGAAATGAAGAACAAAAGAACATTGACTATAAAGAGACCACAGGGCGTGGTATAATAATAATAATTATTATTGTTATTATGGATAACTTATATAGCACCATTTTCGTAATATAATACCTCAAGGGCGCTTTACAAGGTGATTATATAAAGATATAAATTAAATTTTAACTTTTAATTTAAGAAAAAAAATGTACTTTGTTACTACATGCTAAGAATTTATTCAAATGATTTAGAGAACAAGTGGGTTTTAAGTTTCTTTTGAAACATCACTTCACTCTCACAGTTTCGGATTTCTGCTGGGAGAGCATTCCATGCCGTAGGGCCTGCGATCGCAAATGCACGTTCGCCGAATTTAGTGCGCTGTTTGCGTAGAGGTATAATAACTTTTCTTTTCGACGTAGATGTAGCTGATCTAAGCGTAAGACGTCTGTCAGCTAGTTCACCTGGAATGCAGAGTTCCCTTAGATATTCTGGAGCAGAGTTGTGCAGTGAATTATACATAAGCCAACAGAGTTTCTATTTCACCCTCTGTGGAAAACGTAGCCAGTGCAATTCCCGAAGTAGTGGAGTGATATGACTAAACTTAGAGATTCCAAAAATAAGTCTCGCTGCGGCATTCAATACAGACTGTAGGCGAGTCATTTTATTCATTGGTAGACCTGCGTAGATACCATTACAATAATCGACTCTAGACACTACAAACGCATTTATTAATTGACGGGCGGTAACACCCAGTCAGCCCAAAGAGTCAGCCTAACCAAGTCAGCTCAAAGTTGTACGCGGTAAAAATTAAAGATTTTAATTGTGAGGTGAATTATTAAAAAAATGTATGGAAAATTAATGAAAATTAACTACTTTGAACTATATGACAACTTTGTCCGAATCGGGTTATGGTCTCGTGGCTAGTGTCTTGGACTCACGGATCAAAGGTCTGTGGTTCGAATTCCACTCCCACCCCAACTTATTCTCATTTTCTAATAGTGATTTTTTTACAATTCGTAGAAAATGGCCTTCAAAATGAAATATTTTGGTAAACCAAGCCTTCCTCATACTCTTCCATACGTCCCTGTCTTGCGCTTTCTGCATCCAGTCACCAACAATTCTTTCTATACCATCTGACCATCGTATTGGAGGTCTTTCGACACTTTTTTGTCTTTCATGTTTTCTCTATGCTACTTGGAGCTTCCTATTAGTCAATTTGGCGAGTGTAAGTGTTTCTGCTCCATATGTCAATACTGGAAGTACATTTGTCATACATTCTGCGTTTCAGACGTTGGGGAATGTTGCTGTTGAAGAGTTTCTTCAGATTGTCATATGCTGCCCACCCAAGACTGGTTTTCTTCTGAAGCTCAGATGTCTGGTAATCTCTGGAGAGTAAAATGTTGTGGCTGAGATACTTATATTCATTAACTTCTTCTATTATATGATTGTCAATAATATCTACAGAACCATCGACGATCTGATTCGAACTAGGGAAATATGTATGTGAAGTTAATATCCATAGTTAATTTGGATCAATAATAAAATTATTTTTGCACCAAAAAGTAGGTTCAAAGAAAATTAATTTTTAAGAAAAAAAGTGTTTTCTGCATTTAGTTTAATTTAAGATTAATAGATGTGATTGCAAATGCAAAAACAAATGAATTCCAAAAGAATTTATGTGCCTAGGTGGATAAATAAAACAGTTATGTGTGTGAAATAAAACCAGCACCCTGGATGACTTAATGACTGCTCTCAGGTAAAAATCAGGGATAAGTCCGCCCTGTTGTAAAGTAGTTGGTATGCTGGCCTAAAATTCTTGAGGTCCTGAATGTGAGAATATACAAAAAAGACTATACATAGAGAAATAATATACAGAGAGAAATGACAAAATGTTAAGACAGTTCTCAACACTAAGTATGTATTTATACTACTATATTTTACTATTATTTTGTTGATTTTAATGATACCATTATTTTGTATATTTGATTATGTGTGAATCTAAATTTGTATAATTCATATTTTGAAAATTATTTCTGATTATGTTTTTTGCATTGTATTCTTTGGAATTTTATTATTTATAACCCATAACTTTTTTTCTAGATTGTTATTCTATTGCGTCATATTATGTCATTATAATTTAATCTAATTAATTTTACTATGTATACTTATTGTTGATTATTATGGCTTGACATGGGCATAGCCTAAAAAGCCATTAAGTTCATTAATATTTAAACAAGTGTAATTTTAAATGAATAAGTAAAAAAATATTAAGTTTCTATGTAGGACATAATTTATATTTTAAAACACACAATAAAATAACAAAAACATAACAAACTATATGTTTGTGGAGCAGGTGATTCAGTATTGGTTTTGGCGAATGAAACAATCCACTTTACTTCTACCCACCTCCACTATCTATTAAAAATATATTGTAACTTATTTATAAATATTGTAACAGTATTTGGCTTACCAATGCAGTGCCCTATGCACCACTGGGTGTGAAAAACGGGCTGATAATGGTGGTGATGATTACAAATGCAAAAAAAATACAAATGAATTTTACAATAAATTTGTATGGTTTTGCGCCATCCTTGTAAAGTGCATCATTAAAAGTGTAATGTATGCAACCATACAATAAAGGAATAGATCAACCACTACACATACACATTAGCTAAAATATGTATAGTACGCTTTGTTGCCAAACTATTTTTTTTTTAAACATATGTATAATGCACAATGTACAAATTAATTATATACTGAGAAATGTATTTACATTTTCGGAGTAATCCACAAAGTCAGTTAAGTTTGAATGAAAAAAAAATATATTAAGTAGTTACTGCCACCTATGAAACAAAACTGGTACTAAAAACTGTGATTCACAAGTCTTGTCACAAACAAATTCGCTAGATGGTGCTGCCTGTAAACTACGGAACGTCAAAAATTTTCCCTTCGTAAATAATAATAATTAAAATAAAAAAAATATTATAATAAAAAATCTTTATCAATCATAATATGGAGGTTTTACTGACATAATGCATTAAGTCATTAAAACAAGTTCCAGGATAATCGCATTTAAAGATTTTTTATTCTTACAACGCATTATTTCTTCCACAATTTTTTAAGCTTTAAAAGAGTAATTTTTATTTTAGGCATACAATTTAAAATCAACATCTTGGCACCTATATTAAAAAATATTTGAAATATTTTTAAATATACCTAGATGCAAGATATTGATTTCAAATTTTATGCTATGCTTATAATAACAATAACTCTTTTAAAGCTTTAAAAAAAATTGTGGGAGAAATAATGCGTTGAAAGAATAAAAAAGCTTTAAATGCGATTATCCCGCAATTTGTTTTAATGACTTAATGCATTTTGTCAGTTGAGCCTCGATATATATTATAGAATGTGGTAAATATATAAAAAAAATCTTAAATAAAATAAGGGTATGCACGGTTAAATGGCGAACTTATTGCTATTAGCAATTTCTAAAAAAAAAAATATGCATAAAAAGTACAAATAAACGACAACAACATTCTCTTTCCGCACCTAATGGTGCATAGGACCTGCATTGGTACACAAATCGCAGCGTATATTGACCATTTTTTGTTACATGAACGTAAGATGATCAGTCTTACGCTTTGGGTACCAGTCCAGGGACTACGAAATATGGTGTGAAAACATCCTTTTACATACATATTTCTTATCAACCATGTCGGGAATCGAACCCGAGGCCTCTCGCATGGTACGCAAACGCGCTGACCATTACACCACGAGGCCGACGAAAAAAAACAATAAAAAAAAAGAAATTATAAAGTAAAATGAATATTAAGTTAAGAAAATTCAAACAATAAAAACATTATATCAGTTTTTTTTATCTATTGCTTACGTTATTTACATTTAATACATTTTAATTGCATCTTCCAAAAAATAAATTGTAAGGTTCTTTTACAAAAATGACTAGGTATTTTAAAATTGTTTTTTTTTCAGGTATCTATATTTTTTATTAAAGAATGTTTGAAGTAAAAATTATTAAGATGGATACAGCTTAGAAGATATTGAAACACTATTTTATTTAATGAAAAAAATAAGCCGGTCCACAAAATACACCAATAAATATTGAATTTTGCCCAAAACTGACTTATTCCTGGAAACAGTAAGTAACACAAAAAAAATATGTCCATAAGATCGGAACTAGTTCGTTTTGAAAAATAATTGAGTTTGAAACTATAAAAAATTCCAAAAACAATGCATTTTGGAAAAAATATATTAACGTGTTTTGCGTCTCCGAATTTGTATTATCTATATTTTTCTATATATATCTATCTATCTATCTATCTATTTATAAACATAAAAGGCAATCATATAATCATAATATACTGAAGGAGCGTAGAATCATATTTGAACACATCGGACTGTCCAACAATGTTTTGAGTATGTCCAAATGCCTGCACTGGCTGGATTTCATTCCTACGGGGTTATTCACATGTTGACTTTTGTGAAGTAAAAGAGCTAAAACCTTTATCATGTGGGTGAAATTCATGCGGCTGAACCAATTCACCTACTAGGCAACGCCTGAAAACAATTTTCCAATTTTTATACTTCTTCTTTTACCAGGTAGTTAATTCAACAATGTTTTGAGTATGTTCAAATGCCTGCCGACTGGCTAGATTTCCTCTCTAGGGTCACAAAAGTCAACCGATGGAAGAGTTGAGGAAATGTGGATGTTTAAACGTAGGCGGAATGGTGAATGTTACACAGTGTGTGAAGCGGCCACTTAAATCAGCCATGACAGGTCATAAGCCCTGTAAATGCCTAGACTTCCATATTCCCTTCTCAAAAATGTTTTCCCTCTCTGTTGCAACAAATTTAAATATCGAACTGTGTCAAAAAACCGTCGATCGCCCTCCACTTTGCCCCACTTTAGCCGCACGCATGCGCGAGGATGCCGCGTAATGTTGCCAGATCGCCAATAATATTTTCATTACACAAATTTAAGATAATTAATTACATTTAAAAAAAGCAATTTGCTCATTTCTCTTAAATTTTATTGTCACGCAGAAACATTGATTGACTCAACACAGTAGATAAGTAAAGGGCCATTTAATAAAAGTAATTGAGCTTTGAACTTTAAAAAAAATATTATTTCATTTAACAAGAAGCTATTTTTATGTCATGTTAAATAATATTTGATCTCATTATGTTTTAAAGATAATGTCGATCAAATGTCCACCACGGCGTTGTTTAATCCGAGAGGTCCAATTTTCGTTAGATCCCAATCAGATTATTTCCTTAAATTCCTTATTATTTCTATCAATTTATTTATTTTTACTGAATTTTTGGTAATGTCAAAATAATATTAATTGATATTTGATACATTAAAAAAAATCATTCCTACATTAAGCGCACCTCTGTTGGTAAAAAAAGCAAAGCTTGACATTTATAAAAATAATTCTAAATTGGAACATTCGTTTTTATAAGTTTTCGTTTTTTTAAAGGAATAACCCGCTAAGCCTCTATTTTGAGGCTTGTCAGCAGGTGGGATAGAGGGAATATGGAAGGAACAAGTATCTAGGTACCTACATACCGATGAAAAGTTACACCACCTTCTTTACGTTTATCCGAACGGATTTTACACGCCTTTACGACACAAATAAGCATTTTGGTTTCAAATTATACGTCGAGCTCACGTCAAAACCTATCTGGCAGTTAAAGAACGACTTAATATATGATGTACAAATATGAACTATTTTTGAAAATCGCAAAACGTACCGATACAGAAAATTTCATTCGGATACTTTGTCTAAAAAATAATGAAATCGGTTCAGTTTTGAGGTGCGGAAAACAGGACAACAAAACGTCCATTTTGTCTACTTTGGTTAGGTAAAAAAGGTACGATATGCAGTTGTCTTTTTCGCACAGTATTGGGAGGCATCTGCAGGACAGTAACAGAAAAACAACGATCAAATATCTATTTATCGAAATTCCATGTTACCGCATTTTCACACAATTTATGTAATCCGAAACACAAACATAATAATGTAAACGTAGATATCAAATTTGAACCAAATACAAAAATTGACACAAAACTTTTGAATGTGTTCATTTAATCTATATAGAGTATACAAGTTAACTCAAATCTAGCAATAGCAAAACACTGCTGGGTTCAGCTTGTGTGATATAACTTAATTTTCCGTATTTTTGAAATACTTATCTCAGATGTTGAACACTCTCGGAGCTACATGTGAAAAATGTCTTGAATAAATGAGCTACTAAATGAAAAGGATGTAATATCTAATTTTACCGCGCCGTAAGGATTTATACGACCTTTGTGAAATCGGCCAATATCTTCAATTCTGCCACAGTTTATGACAGAAAGCATACAACATAACACTAGTTTTGAAATTAGGAGGCGTAAATCATTTTTATGACAGTTTCTAAGGGGAGGTGCACGAGGCAGAAATGTTTTTTACGCTCGCGTTTTATGGAAGTTATCAAATTTATTGGGAAAACAATCGCAGATTCTTGCTTACGAACCGTTTATATGACGTATGGTTAGACGTTTGTACGGTATTTCCTGTATTAAAGATACTTCATAAAAATAAAGCTGCCATTTTGAATTTTATCCGCGGTACAATAGTATGACAGGCAGAAAGACGAACGGTTGATATCCGATCTCTTATAAATAAAGATATTTAAATTGAACAGACTGTGGAGTCAACTCTCATCCACTCTCAAATATGGGACGGGTTTTGGTACCGTGTACTTCTTTCCCATTTTCAAACACAGTTATTTACGACTAAAAGGAAATGGTCCCCAAAATTAAAATAAGTATTTTTGTTGAAAAAAAAAACGTTTCTACAGTTAAGTAACTGTGTTTAAATCACGCCCGAAGAAACGTCTCCTTTCTCTTCCTTCTTTCCGTTTTCCCATTGAAGACTGTTAATAAATTTGCACCTTAGAGGGTAAAACACGAAAGTCCACTTTTTGCTGTTTTGAAGTTCAAAATGCAAAAATTATCGCAATAGGCATTTACTACGTCAATAAAACACCAAACTCCAATTTTGTCGTAAAAATGCCTTTTTAGGCTGAAGTAAAAATTTTGAGTCCACTTTATTTGAATGCAAGTAACATCACTATCATATACGTTATTTTAATGTGTACTTTTATTATCAAAATAATTTTTATTTTACATTGAAAGATCTGTATAAAGTGAAATTATCTCATTTAGTTCAAAAGTTTTCATGTTTTGGAAATCGCACAATCACAAAATCTTGCTTCCTTAACATTTTGTTCAATGTGACTCCCATGGTTTATTTTTTAAGGTGCAAATATTTAAGAACAAATACTGTAAGTTCTATTTTAGTATCAATTATATGGGTGTTCTTTAAACCCTGTCACATCCGAAACCACGATGATCAGTTTGAGCAAGAAGACATATTGGCACATTAAAATAAATTTTTAGAACGACTAAATCTTAAAAAATAAAAGATAAATAAAAACAAATGGTTGCTTACTTCGGCAGGGAAGAAACGAGGAGGAGTGAGGGTGAGGGGGGAGTCTGATACATTAAATATATATATTGAATATGATGCCTCCAGGAAACCCTTTCTCCAGACAGCACTCTCGCCTCCTCCCACGCCAATCCCGCGTCCCATAGTTCCGCCGAATAAAGCTGAAATATTGTCATCGACGGTCCAGGACGGCGGGAGCCCACGGTGTAAACAAGAGGCAACTTGGATTTAGGCTTTCTTGAGGCATCCTCAGCACGTCTCCAAGCCAGGTCCAACGCCACACTCGTTATAGAAGGGTGCTGCGACCTTTCTTGGACTTGAATGTTAGTAATAAAATCGAACCATCTTATGCCTAATATTATGACTGTTTGCTGCTTCAGTCAGATATTTTTATTTTATTTTATTTTATTAGTTTTTCACACCCACAACGCTTTTACATACATGAACGTTATAAAAAATATGAGTATATAAACAACATAAAATTGAAAAAATACAATATAAATCAACAAACGATAGAACAGTGTTTAGAAGTAAAGTTGATATAAAAAAAGAAGATGAGTATATAAACAACATAACATATAAAAAAATACAATATAAAGAAATAAAAGATAGGAACAGTGTTAAGAAGTATAGTTGGTATAAAAATAAAAATAAAAAGATGAGTGTATTAACAATATAAATTAAAAAAAAATACAACATAAAGTAATAAAATATAGAACTGTGTTTAGAAGTTTAGTTGGTTTTAAAAAAAAAAAATAATAATAATATACTGAAAGAAATGCAGTTAAAGGTTTAAAGCAGCTAGGTACATAATGTTATAAAATACATTATGAACAGAATATTAAGTTCTATTTGATATGAGTTAGAGAAGACACTATATGAGTTAGCGAAGAAAGAGGAATTGTGGATGGGTATTAAGAGAGTGCCTTGAGAATTAGAACGAAGAGGTAAACCATGAACTGATAAGCGTTGAAATTTTTCACGCAGGTATATAGGAGCGTTAGGACTATGAAGTACATTGAACAGAAGTGAGAAGTGATATACATTGATATTTAAAATTTACAAGACTCACGTTAAAGACATCGATGGTGTTGGCATATTTGTTCGCAAGTACATTGATTCTTTTAATATGTGGTGCAAAGCCAGCTACCTAGAATTAAATATTAAAAAATGTTAAATACTGTATTTTTATAGAATGAATAAACCTATCTACTTTGATTACAAAATATAAATTTAGATGTAGTCAAGTCTATTAAGGACCTCGGAGTTATCATGGACTGTAAACTTACCTTCAATTAACATATTGATACTATGATTAACAAGTCACTAAAACTCTTGGGTTTTGTAAGTAGGACATCTAGTGACTTTACTAATATGTTCACGGTTAAAACACTATATTGCTCACTTGTTCGTCCTCTTTTAGAATATGCATCCGTGATCTGGTCTCCCTTCTATGTAGGCCGGATAAATCATATCGAATCGATGCAACAACAATGTAGCATGGATGATTGGCCTCGAGAGGGGAGACTACACATACGGGGAAATGGAGTCAATGTTAAAAATCTCAAGTCTACAAAAACGTAAAAATAAAATTGACTCAATATTTCTGTTTAATTTACTGAATGGCTTAATTGATGTAAGATCGTTACTGGAACAAGTGGCATTCAATGTTTCAATCCGCCCGTTGCGAAATAATAATGTGCTTTTCCTCGATCAACACAGCACAAACTACGGCTTACATGCACCAATGTCCCGATTGTGTCGTATTTTAAACTCGAGACAAGATCTGGACTTTTTTGGTGTAAGTCTAAATAGATTTAAAAAATCACTAAGGTAGACTGAATCTTGTCTCGAGGTAGTATTTTTTTTTTGGTCCTAGCTTTTGTTTTATTTAGTTGTATTTTATTTTATTTGTGCCTGTATTTATTATAAGTACTTGTATTTACCATCGTTAGAATAGACTGCATAAGTCCGTCAAATAAATAAATTAATAAAACATAACATAAAATAAATAAAACAACTTTGTTTTTAACCACTAATTTTTATTTTCCACCGACCGGTTTTAAAGCAAACAAGCTTCTTCGTCAAGGTTTACGTAACTAATGATTTGATTCCTTTTTTTATTTTTATCATGTTCACTAAATACTACACGTGGACCCAATAAATCAAGTCGTTTTTTCCTTACACGGGTGGTAATTTGATATCATTATTTTCGAAGTTAGACAGGAGAGGACTAAAAGAAATATTGTTTATTTGGTTATTAATTATTGTTTTCTTATTACGAATCGCTTTTTTAATTTCTAAGATTTCTAAGTTGTCTAATTTTAATATTTTATTTTCAACATGAAGTAATTTTAACCCAGTGTCTTTATTGAAGTTATGATTATTTTTTATCAGATGATTTGCGAATTCAGAAAAGTTATTATTATTTAAGCATCTTAAGTGTTCTTTTACTCTAATATTAAAGTTTATTTTAGTTTTTCTAATTTAGATTGAATCGCAATCATTACAATTTATATTTAATTAAATTTTAAATTTGATTAATATATTTAAAATAAATTAATATTCATGCAAAAGATAATGTCAAAATGAAGATTTAAAAAAATACAAATTCTTCATTAAAAAATAAGAGAAATATCATACGATGTATGTAGACTAGTGTGACATCTCAGCCACACTAGAGTCAATAGAACTATATCAATAGATTTTTCAATGAACAATAGAATGGCTCTTAACGCTAAACCCTGAGAAATGCACCGTCCTACACATTGGCCCAAGAAATCCGAAAATAATATATACCGTAGATAAAAATCAAGTGCAAGCAGTAACTTCAGAAAATGATCTTGGAGTTGTGATTACTTGTGATCTTAAATGGGAATTACATATTATCGAAAATGTCAAACGCACCGATCCTCTTTTATACTCAATAAGGAAAACATTCGCTCACATCACCCAGAATTTGTTCATCAAAATTTATAAACCATATGTTCGTTCACTCCTGGAGTATGCCTACCAAATCTGGAGTCCCTACTTTAAAAAAATATAGAGTTGTTGGAGAAAGTTCAGAGAAGAGCACCTTAAATGGTAGTTTCTTTAAGAAATAAATCACACGAGGACCGCTTAAAGGAGCTCGGGTTAAGTTTACTGGAAGAGCGAAGGCAGCGTGGTGACTTGATTGAAACGTTCAGAATCCTAACTGAGCAATATAATGTACCCAAGTTGAAATCAATGTTCACTATGAATGAAAACCGCCATCTCAGAGGTCATTCATTGAAACTAAACACTACCTCCTTCTCATCCAACCCCAGGAAGAACTTCCTGACAAACCGAGTCGTGGAGAATGGAATGGTCTTCCTGTAGCTCAATCACAAATCGACGTGCTTAAACGCATGCTGAGCATTTGAGCGATCACAATGAACAATAATGAACGTGCTTAAACTATCGCAGTCATAGTCAGTTTTCAGTTTACAATACAAAATTTAATAGATTACACAAACATCACTCTGTCAGATTTAAAATTTACACAAAAAATGAATTATATAACTTGGTAGACATTATAATAATAAATATGTACATCTCCTTTCCCTTCCTTATCCTCTCTTCAAGCATCCTTGTTCTAATCCCGCCCAATTTTTAACAACTTACTGTTCTTAAAAAAATAAAAAAAAAATCTTTGATTATTGAAAAATATTTACGAGTACACGAAAATAGCATTTTTATATGTATAAACTGAAATGTATTTATTTAATATGTAATATATTTTCTTTACTAACTTTGTATACTTTGAGGAAATCTGTTATTAGTTCTGAGTTTATACACTATATCTGTTTGTTTGCTATAAATGTGTTTGTTAAACTGATGGTTTCCCAAATAAAATAAAATAAGTCATCGCTTGTGTAATCTCTAAGTCAACGCTCCTGTCAGTTTGTTTTTTGTTTTCCTCGTAAATAAATACAGTCCATTGGTAAAAAATCAACGTTTACTATAAAAAACAATACAATATATTGCATTTGCAAAATAGTAAGGAGCATCTTATGTAAAAAAGTGAAAATTAAATTACAATTACCATAGCGACTGCTTTTTTTGGCATTTGGCTTGCCAACCGCCGGCTAAATGCAATAAATAATATATAAAAATTGCAGTTTTGGAATATTTTCTATATTTACACCGGTGAAATTTAAATATGTGATTGAGCGGCAGGATTATACGTCGCGAAACGTAAATATTTTTACATTTAATATAGGTGTTACGGATGTTTCATTGTGATCGCGAATACGATAAACAACCGTGATGAGAAACTGTTATCACGTCGCTTATTAGCACTTCGATATTTATCTGTGATTTAGCTACTGAGAAAGTGATTGGTGCCAGTTCAGTTAATGTATTCAAAAACCGCCCAGATGCACACATCAATTTATAAAGTTAAATAACCATGTACACTTGATATACACGCATCGGTTTAATAGCCGCTGGTTTATAATTAATAATAATAAAAATAACTGTATTGTATAAGACTGCAGATTCCAATAAAAAGAAAAAAAACTTTTTAAGCATACGCTTCGAGAAAAACTTACAAACAGCGCGTTTAGCGAGAGTAATTTTTTGTTTGAAAGATGATTCGCACAATTCCCGAGATATTTCCTAGCGAATTTCCCGGTGGCTTGCTATGGTATATTTCCACTTCTCCCCAAGTTTGAGAAATTGACATACACATGCTGTTTGCCCATAAATTCGCCGGTCTTGTAATAAAACTGACAACTGTTTCTCCTCACTGTCTGTTATTTTTTAAGCGTAACATTCGCGCTGGGAATAAAAAAACTATTATATAGCTTATCAACAAAATAATTTGTAAGAAATATGAACGCGCGCCATGTTCTTTCGCCACGAAGCGGTCTGCTTTTATTGCCTTTTTTATTAAATGTAAATACACGAATAGTCCGGATTTAGGATGTCAGACATTTTGTGTGACGTGAAATAATACCGGAATAATAATTGCGTAATAATTTCAATACGTCAGTGGTGCACCCTAAGCGCCATTTTTGATAAAATCACTTTTTGCTTGATTTTAGATTAGATTTTTTTCCTATCTGTAACTATCAACGTGCTTAAAAACATTCTAAGCATTTCAGCGATCACAATCAACAGTAAAGAACATGCTTGAGTTATCGAAGTCTTATGTATCTACTCTCACTGCCTCCACCTTCCATGGAATCATTTCTCTACAATACCGCAGAGTGTGTGCGGACCAACTGCTGCTTTACAAAATTATGACAGGAATGGTTGACTGTACAGAGCTGCTTGGTTTAATTACAATACATGTGCCAGCCAGGATTTGTAGACGGCACCACCTGTTTCATGTACCAATAAGTAAAACATCGTATGTTAAGAATGCTTTTTTTCGTAGGACTTTTTCAATGTACAATACAAAATTTAAAAATATAAATTACACAAACATCACTCTGTCAGATTTAAAATTTACACTAAAAATGTATTATGTAACTTAGTAGACATTATAATAATAAATATGTACATCTCCCCTCCCCTCCTTATCCTCTCTTCAAGCATTTTTGTCCTTATCCCGCCCAATTTACATTAACTTAATGTTCTTAAAATAAATATTTAAAAAATCTTTGATTATTGAGTACATGAAAATAACATTTTTAGATGTATAAATTGTATGTATTTATTTGATATGTAATATATTTTCGTTACTAACTCTGTATACTATGTGGAAATCTGTTATTAGTTCTGAGTTTATACACTATATCTGTTTGTTTACTAAAAATATGTATGTAGAACTGTTGATTTCCCAAATAAAATAAAATAAAAATAAATAAATAAAATAAAATAAGTCAACGCGTGTGTGTAATCTCTAAGTCAACGCTTGTTTCTGTTTGTTTTTTTTGTTTTCCTCGTAAATAAATACAGTTCACTGGCGAAAACTCGGCGTTTACTATAAAAAATAATACAATATATTGCATTTGAAAAATAGTAAAGAGTATCTTTAGTAAAAAAATGTTTTTTTTTTTTAATAAAAATAAATATTTGCGTTTTTATAATTTACCCAAATATTTAATTTTGTGGGCCATTTTCAAGGAGTTGTAAATAACTCACTATTAGAAAATGGGAATCTAGTTGGGGTAGAGTGGGATTCGAACCACAGACCTTTGGTCCGTGAGTCCGAGACACTAGCCACAGGACCACAACCCGATCATTAAAAGTAAAAATTAAATAACAATTACTATGGCGATCGCTTTTCTTGACATTTGGCTTGCCAACCGCCGGCTAAATGCAATAAATAGCACGATAAATAATTAATAAAAAAATAAAAATAGCAGTCTGGAATATTTTCCATATTTACACCGGTGAAATGCAAATATGTATGTGATTTCACAGCAGGATTATACGTCGCGAAATGTAAATATTTTGATATTTAATGTTAAGTGTTGACGGATGTTGCATTGTGATCGCGAATACGATAAACAAACATGTTGAGAAATTGGGACGGCGGGACAATTTAATTGTTAAAAAAATCACAACTAACAATAAATTATTCGATGCAGGTAGTAGATGTAGGTAAGTATAAATTAAGAGTTGAAATCAAATTATTAAAATTAAAAATAAAAGTTAAAGATTTATTGGAGTTTATAATCGCTTTGAAGTGAGCACTTTTTATTACAGAATCCTATTTAATGACGTAAAAAACGCGGACTAATTGTTTGCGGTCATTCCATTGGCTTGTTTCGATCATATGATGTCGATATGACAAGTAGGTTGAACATACCGAGGTAAGATACAGATAGTACAGAAGTTAAGTATACCGTCTCGATATATACGGATGAAGATAGCGTTCATAATCGAGGCACTGGTCATGCGGTTACGAGAGGAGATCTCAGCAGAATGCTTGTACGAGAATTTCCTGTAATTTGATTTACTTAATACCAAAAACACGCACGACTTTTGCTCTAAGAAAATTCAGTTTTGTGGCCCCAAGAGTGTTTAATGTCCCCGATGAAAATATTCACTTCTGCAAAACGAAAGCCATTTTCAGAAGAAATTTACAAGTTTGGATTTTGTCTAAGGGAAGAGACCATTGCAGGAGACAGCTGCGAGACATTGCATAAATTTATAAACTATTGAGGGTGTTTTTTATTTATTTTTTTATTTATTTTATTTTCTTTTATTTAGGAAACATACAGTACAGTTACAAAATTTTATATTTTACACAGTTAGACTTAACTCTAATGGACCAGTGAAGTTTCCATATTATAAAGTAATTATATGAAGGTTATTAATGAAAGTACAAAAAAGAGAAGGAAAAAAAAAACACAAATGGAAGTGGTTTAAAAATTAAAATTCAAGTAAAAAAAGTTATTTTAAAGTTTGAAGTTTGTAGTTAGTATTTACAAATGGAAATAATATTAAAAATGAAGAAAATTTGTAAAAGTAAATAAAAGTTAAAAATTAAAATAAAGAATGAAAAACATATTTAAATTTATTTCAACAGAGAGGTGAGAGGAGAGTCTGCAAGCATTTGGACATAATCAAACATCGTTGAATTACTACCTGGTAAAAGAAGAAGTGTAAAAATTGGAAAATTGTTTCCAGGCGTTGCCTAGAAGGTGATTTGGTTCAGCCGGATGAATCTCACCCACGTGATAAAGGTTTCAGCTCTTTTACTTCACAAAAGTCAACAGATGGAAGAGTTGAGGAAATGTGAATGTTCAAACATGGACAGAATGGTGAGTGTAACACAGTGTGTAAAGTGGCCACTTAAACCAGCCAATGACAGGTCATAAGCCCTGTAAATGCCTAGACTTCCATATTCCCTTCTCATTTATTTTTTCCCTCTCTGTTGAAATAAATTTAAATATGAACAACTCCCTAGGGAGGAAATCCAGCCAGTCTGCAAGCATTTGGACAAACATTGTTGAATGAAAAACATGCTCAGATGTAAAAATAAAATAAAATAGTAATAACATTTTAAAAAAGGGAAAAACATATGGATACATATACATATTTTAAGGGATTCAAAGAAACGATGAGAAGAATCTTTAAGTGAAATATAAGACAATAAATTTAAGTCAATTTAAAAAGCATCTTCAAATGTCCAGTGTTGTCCAGATATTTATTACAATTATTGTTATAACTTGTATTTTTAGTATTCTTCAATAATATGCGCGTTTCAACTTGCATTGAGGCTCTTGGCCTCATAGAGTTAAAGATACGTTGATTTTTTGTTTTGTAATATCCTTCTTTATATGAATAAATAAGTTGTGTACAAACTAAAAAATATGTTTTAAAAAGTGTATAAAAACATAAAAAATAATTGATCAGTGCCTTATTTACCATTTAATGCCTATAAAAGTAAGTAGGTAGGGTAAAGAAATGCCTGAAAAATAAAAATGAATCCTTAAAGCGAACTAGAAAGACGACTCGGGGCTTACAAATCATTCCTTTGTAGAAACCATAGGAGCCAAAATATGAGAAGGATTGCGTAGGGGAGACAAAGCGTATTTTGGACATGGGTAAAAACGAACAATTTGAGTTTTCAAGGATGTTATTAAAAATTCCACACAAGTCATGGTCAAAATAGCTTTGTCTTCAAAGGCTTAAAAAATTATAATAATCTCCCCAATGAACTAAAAACAAATAAAAATATTATGTCAATAAATAAATTTGAAGTAAATCTAAAGAAATTTTTTGAACACGTGTAAAACCTTCATAAAATGTTAACTAGGATGAATGTATTATTATTTTTCGTTTTCTTCTTTATAAATTCTATGTTTTTTTTTGTACTGGCATTTATTTTTCATATATTAAACATAATATAAACTCTTAAAAATAAACAACTACAATAGTGTAAGTCACTCTCTAAGCACAAGAGTTAGTCTCTTTTTTTGGAGAGTTACAGTGATAACATTTACTAGATGTATAAAAGTAGATTTACATAGAATTTTAAAAAAATATGTACCTTTTATAAAATTTATTAATTAAAAAAAAAATTATAGAATATTTAAAGGCACATTTCTAAATAATGATTGACCCATTTCATGAATAATTATAATATATACGAGTACCAAAGAGGAATAATAATAATAAAATTTAAAAAAACTATAAACTCAACTTAAATATAGTTTTTTAGACTTGTGAAAAACTGATCGATCGATTGGTATACTCGAATAATTTTGTAAGTTTAAGTTCATTACAATGCATTTTTTATTACACTGAGTTTAATGAATATTGGACCAGTTAAACATAAGTTTACCCGTTGTAAAAATAAACGTTTTAAATCCTTAGATTTACAAGATTGTTTGACATATTTATACTATTAGTAGGTAGCTTGGCAACAATAGTTTGGAGAAAAGAAGAAATACTTGTACATATTTGCTTGTGTATTTTTTCAGATTGATCCGTGGTATTACGGTCAACTTAGGATGTAGTGGAGAGTGTTTTTCTTTATGTTCCTTATAACTACGGCTGCGAAAATCTAAGAAAATTAATAATTTTAATTCATTTATTACTTTAAAAACAAAAGACATGTTTCGGAACGCAACTATTTTTTCGCCATTTCTTCAATGATTTAAAAAATAAATTAAAATATTGAATATTTCCGTTTTTTTTTTTTTTAATTTGCTTTTGCGTTTTTTTAGCAAATGTTTAATGTAGCCCCGTTCGCCTCTAGATAGCCCAAATATTTATTTTCCTAGACTGAACGGCATTCCTTATCTACTGCAGTAGCAAAATTCCGCTGCACAGCAAAATGCGTTGATTTATATTGCGAATACATTAGGCTAAGTCTTTTGAATTCCCCCCGAAAATATGATTTCTTTCCATAATAGTGCGGGCCCATTTACAAGATTTAGATCCTCAGTAGATCATAGTAGAGTGGATAGGGGTAAGATGTAATAGTTAGTGATGTAGGTAATCGAAAACAACCGATTATTCGAAAAAAATGTGATTTTAAAAGCAATGTTTCAGCGTTGTTTCATTATTTTTCTAACTGCACCCAGCAATGCAAAGGGCATTGTTTGGATTTGGTGTTCCTTTATGGGTAGGTTACCAGTACACACGATTGATATTTTGGTTCATTTGTGGAGCTTGGCCCTGACTATAATGGGAAGATAAAGAAGTCATACCTTCCTTCACCTTGACGGTAAATTTGAAGCTAAATTCTCTCTAGCGATTTCGAAATATACTACCGACCTTCAAGTTTTGGGTAGGTATATCTATATGAAGCAAGGGGAAGCGTATGTCACGGTACACACATCTACGCACTAAAATGACATAGCTTCAGTATGGCGTCATAGTTGAAGATACAATTCTCCCGACCGATTACAAAGATACACTACCGATCCCCCCACCATCAAGTTTTGACGTAAGTACATCGGTTTGTATCGAAGAGTCTAGAACCTCTCGATACGTTTATCTACGCATTAAAAGTGACAAAAAATTTGTTCCACCGATCAATTGTTCCTTTAATTACGATTATTTACATTTTTATTTGTTCTGAGGTTGCCATTTTTTTCTTAAAAGCATACAATGAAAGCATCCACCCCTTTCCCGAAACTGTTCATAAAGACTTGAGTCTTTCTTCAGTTTCGCATATCAATACCATTTTTTTTTATTTTTAACTAATTAAGCGAAAATTTAATATTTCTTTACAATCAAACCGCGAAAATAACAAAACAAATAAACTTTAAAAACTTTCATTGTACCCCTCACTGCAGTATTGTCAGTTTGTGATCAATCAAATACACATGGTCAGCACAATCACCCCTTTCTAATTTCCCAGTATTACAGTGGAGGAATACAGTGTTAGTTCCAAATTGAGACCGCGGCCGCACGCTCCAGATCCCGCATCGGAAAGGAAGAAGAACGTAGTAATACAAACAAATCAATCAAACGACACGAAACCCAAATACATATGGGAAACATTAGAATAATTTGCCCTATACAACATGCACTCAATCAACAGAAGAAAAACAATACGTATCTATAACAAATCACAGTGGAACATCAAATCATCAAGACACTACCGGCAAAATCCTAACACAGATCCTAACGTGATCCCCATCGAACTCAGGTGAACTACTTTTCGTCATAGTACTGAATTCCTCGCAAAAACCATTTTCCTAATACCAACAGTAGAAACAATCCTATGCAAAGACCTTCATCGTCCTAACAATCGCACAGACCTTAAAGCAGCTCACATCTTAAAAGCATATTAAAAATATGAGATAGAAATAAGTAAATTTTGAAATCGAATCAAATTTTGACATCTCTTTGACTCTCCGTTTTGAAAACGAGCGGCTAGATGCAAAAAATTATGTAGCAAGATTCTGCCCTATTAAATTCTAAGAGTATCTAGGCGTTAGAAAGTTGAAATCATGAAAAATAAATTTAGTTATTATATTTTTTCCACCTGTTTTATTATCTTTCTGGGAGAACGTATCGAGAGTCAGCTTTATATTCGCTCAGTATATAAAAACAGACGAACTTTAAGCATATCGTCTTGGCAATTGTCAAAAATAATATACAAATAATGTTCAAGCGAGCATTTTTTGATTGAATTGGGATTTATTGGAGTTTATAATCGCTTTGAAGTGGACACTTTCTACCACAAAAGCCTATTTTAAATGTAAATGAGAACTACTTTAAATGATAATGAAGAAGGAACGCGGAATTTTTTTGCCGTCATTTATTGGTTTGTTTATATGTATAGTCTACAGCGACCAAAATATATGAAGAAAACATTACAGGGTTTGCATTGGCACTCCAATGTAGCGTATCATTTGCGAGTCATTTTCTTATTTCTTCTTCTATTCCACATCCGCTCCTAACTGGAGCATGTAGACGTCACCAGATGTCCCCAGAAGACCTTATTGCCAACCAGTACTCTCCTATCCTCCCACATCAATCCAGTATCAATTGATCGTCATTGACGGCCTTCCAGGATGGCGTGAGCCTGCAGAGTTAAAGAAGAGGCAACCCGGGTTTAAGTTCCTGAGGCATGCGCAGCACGTGTCCAAGCCAGGTCCATCGCCGTATCCTCAAGGCGTTTGTTATAGGAGGCTGCTGCGTCCGTTCTTGAGCTTCAATGTTAGTTATAAAACCACCGAACCACCTTACGCCTCATAGTCTAGAAGAAGCTAGCGAGTCTTTCTATATTATTTTTTTTTATTTTTTATTTTATTTTTATTTTATTAGGGAAATCAACAGTTCTACATACATATTTTTAGTAAACAAACAGATATAGTGTATAAACTCAGAACTAATAACAGATTTCCACATAGTATACAAAAGTTAGTAAAGAATATATATATTACATATCAAATAAATACATACAATTTATACATATAAAAATGTTATTTTCAAGTACTCAATAATCAAAGATTTTTTAAATATTAATTTTAAGAACATTAAGTTACTGTAAATTGGGCGGGATAAGGACAAAAATGCTTGAAGAGAGGATAAGGAGGGGGGGGGGGGGGGAGATGTACATATTTATTATTATAATGTCTACTAAGTTACATAATACATTTTTAGTGTAAATTTTAAATCTGACAGAGTGATGTTTGTATAATCTATATTTTTAAATTTTGTATTGTACATTGAAAAAGTCCTACGAAAAAAAGTATTTTTAACATACGATGTTTTACTTGTTGGTACATGAAACAGGTGGTACCGTCTACAAATCAAGTAATCATCCAATATATTTACAAAACCATATTTACATGTAATAATATATGTTTGTGTTTATGATTACTTAGATCTATATATATTTCTTTTCGACATTTTTTTTTATTTTTAAATTTATTTCAACAGAGAGGGAAAACATTTTTGAGAAGAGCATATATAAGTCTAGGCATTTACAGGGCTTATGACCTGTCATTGG
Source organism: Micrasema longulum (assembly GCF_059751315.1). Lineage (NCBI taxonomy): Eukaryota > Metazoa > Arthropoda > Insecta > Trichoptera > Brachycentridae > Micrasema > Micrasema longulum. The sequence continues at coordinate 121,455 of NW_028277352.1, forward strand.
CTGGTTTAAGTGGCCACTTTACACACTGTGTAACATTCACCATTCTGCCCATGTTTCAACATCCACATTTCCTCAACTCTTCCATCTGTTGACTTTTGTATATTCCCTTCTCAAAAATGTTTTCCTTCTCTGTTGAAATAAATTTGAATATGAATAACTCTCTAGGGAGGAAATCCAGCCAGTCTGCAAGCATTTGGACATACTAAAACATTGCTTTTTTTCATTTATACATATTTTATAATTTGGATTTTAGGCAATGGCGTTCTTAACAATTTTACATCGATTGATAAGGTTGGTTGATAAGTTTCCTCATACATCATCATCATTCCCTTTCCGCACCTAATGGTGTATGGGACACTGCATTGGTGCACCAATACCAGCATAACTTGATCATTTTTGATATATTTTCTCATTACTATTTTAAAAAATAAACGATAATTTTTGATAATCATTATTCAATAAGTCCACTTATATTCACTACACATACATACAATACTCACATACATACTTATACTCACACACACATACACATATACAATACATACACTTTCAAACAATATATTCATCACAATATATTTATCACTACATGTACAATAAAAACACTCATAGACTAAAGCGAGTACTAAGCAAAAAATTATTATGTTACAATAAAAGTTATCCTCATGAACTGTAATTGAGACACATTTTATATATTTGTTTCTACCGACCGACATATGTAAAGTTTTTTTTATTATTTATTAATTTAAACAATGAAATAGCACACATAATTATATTGTTGTTCCCGCAAAGCTAAGGCTTGTCTGCGGGTTGCATTACATATTATTTTATATAAAAGTTAGGCACAGAGCTCAATAAAAAATGAAGAAAATATTTTTGTGCACACTGAAGATTAACTTGTTCTTTTTAATAGGTTTTTTTTATGATTTAAAAAAAATGTATTGTATTATATTGTATGGAAACTATTGTATAAATTCTACAATGTGTTTTGTTTTTTATAAGAGAATAAATTAACAATAATTATGCTCTTTTAGAAGCGTACTCAAGTTATTAAGATGTTAAAAACTAACTTAAAAATTCAGAAATAAATAACTTATTAACGAATGTCATTTCTTAGGACCGATGTCTATAATACTAAACGAAATATCAGAGATTTTCTAAACAGAGATGAAGCTGTTGAGAATGCGGACAAATAGGCATTTTCAGAACATATAATCAGTCAACAGCTGGGTCAAGAAAACATACCCAAAGTATTCTTATTTAATAATTAGTTGGATTAACTTGTAAGCGTCAGCTTTTAAAATAACATTATCATTCGGTTTTGAAAATAATCGAGGTATTCGGTTATTGTAACCGACTGTTGGTTACTAGTAAAATGTTGTAGGCGGTGTTACCACTCTACTCTATTCTTTAACTTAATGCAATTTCTCCAAGTAGGGTGAAGAAAAGAATGCATTATTCTGTCAGAAAGTTTAAGTTTATTGCTTAAGCCACAAAGTTTGCTGATTTCGATAAAAAATAAACGAAAAAAGTTTTTTTTTAAACTCTGACTAAGCAGAAACGTTTTTCATTAAGATTAAGATATTACAACGCAGATGGATGACATTTTACAGAAATGAACGAAGAGGAAGTCTTGCTACTTACACACTGTGTAATATTTAGCATTCTGCCTGTATTTGAACATTCAAGTTTCTTCAATTCTTCTGTTTGTTGATTTTTGTGAAGTCAAGCAGCTGAAAGATTTATCAATGTGGGTGAGATTCATAGGAATTAATTAACCGTCTAACTTCTTGACTCTAGATTCTGCCTCTTTTGGGTTTCCCTGCGATTGCCTTTAGTACTTTCATCTCTGACGTTGTGAGCAGTTATTTGGTTTTTCTATTTAGTTTTTCTACTTGGTTTTTCGTATTTTTTATTTTCTCTCTATCTATTCTCGCCTCTGTTGTATACACCATGATTTGGTCTGACACACGTTTTGTATTTCCGAATTATGTTTCCAATAATCATGTGTTCATTGTACTATTCGACATTTCTTAGGCATCCAGATATTTACTGACTGAGATGGATATGTTCTCATCATCACTATGGGAGCATCATCTGCATGTGATGTTAATGACCTTATCTCCCTAAGTAGATTCACTCCTTTTTTTTATTCTTGAAAGCGTTTTTTTATATATATTTATTCTGCTTGTGCAGGAAAAGGTTTTAGGCATATATATTGTTGTTGTATATTTAGTTATAAAGGTGCTAAACTTGCTTTGTTTCTTTGTTGTTCTCAATATGTGTTATTTTCTAAATGTTAATATTATTTATGTCCCGAATTGAGTTATTGTAACTCCTGGAAATGTAATTCAATGAATTATACTTGTAAAATACTTTTTGTTTTATGATTTATAAATAAAATAAAAATATAAAAAAATAGTGATATATCTGTGTTGCAATATGTTAATATGGAAATTTAATCCTAATTTATTTATTTATTTACTTATAAGTAATTTATAACACTTTTTTGAGACATAACTTCCAACTCCATGGGGCTAAAAGTCGCGTGTTGAGATAGGACGAGTAATTAGTTGACATAGATATACAAGTATAGTATTACATATATTATATTGGGTCAAAAACATATTGATCTTTTTTTTTTAAATATATGGCACATCAATATAGTAAACAGCAAACACAAACATTCGGAAAATCATCAAGAAGTTTCAAACGTAATCTGACCTAAAAAAAATTATGTCATTATCACATTTATCAAAGTGCATTTCTTTGTTTGTTTGTTTGTTTTTCAATCTAATAATGACTCATTAAATAAATGCCTTCTTGAAACCTGTAATCATTTATTTTTACTACGCTTTTTTTTATAAATTCATAGCTGAATGCCTTTGGTATAATTTTTATCACAAAATTTGGTGCTTACTTCGAAAAATACGAGGCAATCGACGAACGAATACGAAGGTGTCACAATTTACATTCTTCTTTTGCAGTTTCCCAAAAAGTTGACTTTTTGAGTTGAGTCGTTTTCGTCCTAAATGTGTGATAGAGTCGGATTTCCGGCTCAAGTTGGTAACTAGAAATATTAAGAAAAGAGACACCTTCATAAATGACATCTAATAATCATTGTTTAAATAGTAAATTAATTTTTTTTTTTTTTTCTGCAAAATGTCTGAACTTCAGAATATAATGTCTTTTACTTGAGGTAACACGATGTTATATCACCGCGCTCAAAGTATTTTTTTACCACATGCTTTTAAATCAAACAAATTACTCAATAAATTATACCTTTCTGAACACGAGTACCTTGCTTTATAAAAAAGATAAAAACATTAAACGTATCATATAAAACATATAATATTATTTATTATTGCAAACAAGACAAATAATGGATTTCTTGACGTCACTGATAACATTTTCATTATCAAACGTAGAAGTATTTTTTACATTTTAAGTATTGATATCAAATCTTATATTTAGCTTTCTGATAGTAAAGCTGTTGTAACTTGTTATTGTTAAACAATCATAGATCATCAGATTACGAATTAACCTGATAATAAATATTAATAATTAACTAATTGGTAAACGTGAAATTTATTACAATGTATAGGGGAAAACGTATTTCATTATTTATTTAGGATAATTTATTAAGCGCCATTTTTGTAAAAATCCACCTCAAGGACCCTGTACAATAAATATCCTAACACGCTTTGCAACTACTGAGAGCTTGGCGGTTGGGATCCTAGTTCCCCATTCCCGATTATGTAAATTTTGGATCATTTTATAGGAGCTAGATTACAGCACGTCTTATAGCTACAGAGAACACGGACGTTTAGAAATCTAGCCCACATTTACACTGCACAAAAAAAATGACTAAGAAGAATCTGAATCAGGTTGTGGTCCCGTGGCTAGTGTTGCGGACTCACGGATCAGAGGTCCGAGGTTCGAACCCCCCTGTACCCCAACTTGATTTCCATTTTCTAATAGTGAGTTAGTTACAACTCGTTAAAAATGGCCACCAAAATGGAAATATTTGGGTAAATTAGAAGAACGCTAATATTTATTTTCTTAAAAAAAAAAGAGTTTTTCTTTCAAAAATAATAGAATCTAGATTACATTTCCAGTAGCTACAGCGCGCATAGGCGGTTAAAAATGGAGACCCTGTTTCCAATTGAAATTGAAATTAAAAATAGTTCGATATTAATTTAATTAACATAATATATATAGAGGCTTTACTGACAGAATGCACTAAGTCATTCAAACAAGTTCCGAGATAATTGCATTCAAAACTTTTTTATTCTTTCAACGCATTATTTCTCCCACAATTTTCTTTCATTTTCTTTTTTTTATAAAGTTTTGAAAAAATAATCTTTATTCTAGGCAAAGCAAAAAACTTGAAATCAACTCCTTGCACCTATATTTAAAAATATTTGAAATACATAAAGACTGTTGACTTAATGCATCCTGTCAGTATAGCCTCGATATGTGAGTTGATATAACCAAAAGTCTTGCAACTACAAAGCGAATGTTCGGGTGAAATTTAAGTAAATTAAAGAATATTTTGAAGGGAAATGGAGGTCCAGGCATTTACAGGGCTTATGATCTGCTATTGGCTGGTTTAAGTGGGCACTTTACTTGAGTCTTTTTCATGTATGTATTTTTTTCTTTTTTATAATATGTACGTATTAAATATGTTTGTAATGCATATGTTATATTTATAACAAATGAATAGAATTGAATTAAACTTATTGAATTGTATTAAAATCATTCTGCGTATGTTTTTTTACAGCGGTGATGCAGAACAGCGTTTATTAATTATGACATATTATACATACATAATGTTTATATCTTTTTAATTTATGAAAACTTAATTGGTCTTTTTATGTTAAAAAATTGTTGTTTTTAATACTTATTTTGTATGACTGTATGTTTTCTGAATAAAATAAAATAAAAATAAATAAATAAAATACACAAACATATACATTACATGCGGCACATATACATAGCATAAACCACTCAAGATGCACATTCAGCAACTATCCCAAATAATCGACCCCACAACGTGCAGTTAAAAATGTCTACATCAATACTGAGTCCGTTATAATTTCTACAGGTACGTCTAATGAATGAATTCGAGGTATAATTGTTATACTTGACTATCAATTATACTTGACTCAGATTTACACTCTCGCCTGATTTCATCATTCATAACCCTGTCATACATTGATTTCCTACACATTCGGGAGAATTGCAAGTGAAATTTATTGAAACATAGAGGGAAAATATTTTTGAGAGGGGAATATGGATGTATAAGAAATTTTACACTATGTGTTTGTGAAATGTTTTTAATCTTTGTTGCAATATGCTTCAATCTTAAAAACAGAGTTTAACACAAAGTTTTGATTTGGGTTGTGGACCCGTGGTAGCGTTGTGAACTCACGGACCAAAAGCCCGAGGTTCCAATCCCACTGTGACACAACTCGATTTCCTTTCCAACACAAGTTATTTACGACTTTATGAAACGGTCTTAAAATTGGAACATTTGGAGAAAAAATAAGAGGTCAAGTTTCCTTAACCATAATTAAATTGTTTGATTAAATTAAGATAAATGTTTTATTGTAAATATCTTTATATTCATAATTCCTCTGTATGTGTGATGTCACCGAACTTCTCGTAAACAGCTTAACCGATTTACATGCGGTTTTCAGAGAAATATAGATCTTTGCGCTGTGCGTGTTGGTAAAAATTAAAATCTTCAATTTAATATGTCAAAAAGAAGTAAGGAGCATAAATGTTTTATTCGTCGATCTATCAGGGTTGCATTCGAGGAGAATGCATTTGCAAAAAATGGAAAGATATTGTTTTTTTGTGTTTAAATAAGTTTGTTTTTGAGTGTTTAAAAATAGCATTTTTTTTTGTGGATCTCAATCAGATTCTTTCCTTAAATTCCTTATAATTTCTACCCATTTATTTATTTTTATTGGATTTTTGGTAATACTAAAATAATATTAGATTCAATACATTTTTAAAAATCGTGTTTTTAAATAAGTACACGCCTCTATTAGTGAGAAGACCGGAGTTTGACGTTTGCAAAAAGAATGCCATATTTGAAAGAATATTTATTTTATGTTTTGGAATTCAACCATAAACAAGTACCTAGGTACCTACTAAAATTAAATATAATATTAACAATTTTTAGTTTTGGAATTTAATCCCAAACAAATACCTACTTACCAATGAAAAGTATTTTTTCAAGCAGGCAAGCCAACGTTCAGGAAAGACAACGTCTGTTGGGTCCGCTAGTTATTTATAAAATTGTAGTGAAATATTTATATTATAAGTCTCTATTTCGACAAAAATATTGTTAAATATAATACCATTGTTAATTTTCAAGAAGGTACCTACGGTGCACAATATTTTATTTTTAACACAAAACTAACATATTGTTATACGCATTTGTTTGTCGCACGTGTAAAAACTAGTAAGATGTCCGTTTTGACGTTGCAAAGTTGCACATATTTTTCATCAGAGAATTCCCATAAAAATGCACAATAAAATATTACTACTTTCATTGGTGGTTCGTTTTTATTATAAACTGTTGAGCAGTCAAAAACGAGACAAGAGAAACGATTCTTGTCCGCGATCCTAACCTGCAGCCATGAATAATGTGCATAGAATTTACACTTGAATATATAATTTTTAGCAAGTTCATGGTACAAATTAAATGCTTAAATACAACGTATTATACAATAATAATAAAGTACCAACAGTATTTCTGTTTATTTATTTTATATTGTGTTTTTTAAATATTGTATTTATTTATGTTGCATTTTTAAAATTTCATGTTGTTTATATACAGAGAAACGTCGTTTTACGCCGGGGTTCAGTTCCGAGAGACACCGGCGTAAAAAAAATCGGCGTAAAATGAACACAAATATAATAGAAGATTTAAGGTTAGGTTCCGTGTCAAAATTCTAAGAGCAATCTCACATGTTTATGTATATACAGGGTGTTCTTTAAACCCTGTCACATCCGAGACCACGATGATCAGTATGAGCAAGAAGACATATAAGCATATTTAAAACAATATTTAGAACGCAGAATTTAAAAATAAAAAAAACATTTAAAAAACAAATGGTTGCTTACTTCTGCAGGGGAGAAGCGAGGGGGGCGTGGACAAGTGGTTGACGGTGTATCAGACTCCCCCCTCCTCTCTCCTCGCTTCTCCCTTGCAGAAGTAAGCAACCATTTGTTTTTTGAATATTTTATTTTTGCAAATTTTATGTGTTCTAAAAATTTATTATAATGTGCCAATATGTCTTCTTGGTCATACTGATCATCGTGGTTTCGGATGTGACAGGGTTTGCAGAACACCCTGTATATATTTAAAAAAAAATATATATGTTAAAAAAATAAAGCTTAAATTGGTTTACAAAATAAATAATAATTTCTTGATTAAAATAATGTTTTTTTTATAAAAATAACCGGTGTGGTAAACATCGTCAAAAATAACTTAATCCTAACTGAACTGAATAAGTTCAGTAAAAAAACTTATTTTATTTATTATTAAACTTAACCCAACCTATCCTAACCTAACCCGGCGGCTTTTGGTTCTGCTGTTTCCAAAAGACTAGCTTACAACCAGCCAACACAACGATCTTAATTCATTCAACTAACGACCTAGCCATTCAATTGAATGCCGGCTATTAATGAACAGCTAGCCACCCAATTGAGTGGCTAAATAAACTATTTGACTTTTTAGCGGCGACACATATAATCTAGTAATTAGTAAATAATTGTGTATATAAATTAAATGGCACCCAATTAGAAAATGAACAATCATGTACGAATTTTGCCATAATTTCATATTCACGAACAAACAAATCATCAGGCTGTTTCCCGTAAGGGAAGACAGATAGGATAGAACGCCATATAGATCTGTCTTTGCGCACAGATCTCGCTTCCTTTGCATTCATATATCTTCTTACGCACTCGCGTCGATTATTCTGACTTTCAACATGTCTATCATTAAGTACTTGTTGGATTTGGTCATACCATCTTTTTTATCGGTCTTCCTCGATTTTTGCATGCATCAACATTCGCATCGTTAATCTTTTAGCCGTTCTTTCGCTGTCCATTCGCTCTACATGTTTAAACCAACGCAGAAGTCCATTCTTGATTTTGCCGATAATACTTATCTCATCCATACATAATTTGCGGATCTGGACATTTGTTTAAATCAGAAATGAACTTGAATACATCACTTAAGAAGACATTTATATAGAATAACAAAAATGCTCAATCTAGAGGAGTTAATCCAAACAGAAAAAAATAAAATGATATTTAAGATGAAAAAGAATAAAATACAGACAAATATTAAATTTAATTTTAACTACAACATAAATTAAATAAATACAAGAGGGTGTTACGGGAGGGAAGTGGACAGTACTTCCACTGAGTTTACATAATACTTTCTACTTGAAGACGGAGATTACCGCTCTTAGCTTTTGCCCGGCTAGTTTCAGCGGAGAGTACAAGACACTTATCCAGGTTAAATCGTAAGGGTTTTGATGACTCCAAACCCTTCCTCCTCAACGCTCGAGACCACAGGAATCACAAATAAGTAAAACAGCTTTGTTGTTCAAGGCTCGGGGCCAATTTAATATTACAATATAACAGATTTAGTTCTACAAAACTCTCAGATTACATATGACAAGGAGGAATGGCGGGATAGGATAACCACAACACGCTTGATTCGGATCTAAAGAAAAAATAAGGGTTTAGCTAGCTCGAAATTATGGAACGATCTCACCGTGACGGGGTGTCTGAAGAATCCCGAAGACCAAGGCGACCTGGCCTGGCTGAAGCGAGGCCGGTAAACGGCCTCGCGTTAAACACGCGGGACGACGAGATGTTGTCGAGGCTGCATCACGTGGAAAGTGGCTGGCTCGGGAAGTAACTCTTCCAGGAGCTCGTTAAAGTCCTCCGGGGGGCTATCGAGGCGGTTGTTGGGGCTCGAGCGAGCGCATGGACAAAAGGAAACCGTTCCTAGGGTGCCAGAAATTCCGTGTTGAAATCAGAGTCTCCCAAGGACTATCGGAGACACGGATGGGGCAGATTACGAAGGATGGAGACCAGCGTGGTCACGAGGCGTGGACAGGTGGGCGCGAGGAATCGCTTACTGCCGACTGACGCTCGGGTTGAAACGGTCACACGCGGTGTCGTATATAAAACTTCACAACTTTATAATGCTCGTTGACAAATATAGAGATCGTCGCCCGTTGATAACGCGGTTTCTAACAACATGGCTGGAACGGGTAATCCGCGGAGTCCGGGGCGGCTCTTAAAGAAACGTCCTTGCTGTTGGCTGGCTGGCCCGGATCTGCGAACTTCCCGTCGGAGATGAAAGAAGCCCTTTCTAGAAGGTTTTTGTTAGGTTGTCAGTCTGAGAATTAAAGTTATTTTTGGTTGGTATGATTGGAATAGTTGTAAAAAGTGGGCGTAAGTGGCGCTGTTGGTCGTTTGCGGGAAGATTTGAATAATAAATCCTTTAAAATCTTTAAGTGTGAAATATAAACATAACAAGGGTCAAATAATTTAACTTGCGAACAACCTAGGACTAACAGAAAAAGAAACAGTTTTGTGTATACAGCAATAAATTTTTACAATTCACTTTCTAATGACCTAAAAAATATACAAAAAGTATACGTACTAAAAAAACGCCTAAATAAAACAGTTCTTACAGTCCGTGTTACGAGTGATATGTAATTTATTTTTCATCGACTTTTTGTTAAAACTATTGTGTTATTATTATATATATATATATTTTTTTTATTTAAATCTTAAAGTAGGGCACACATATCATACATATTGTTATGTGTGTTCTAATAATAACATTACGAATATATTTAATTTATAAATTGTTTATCACATATGTCTTGACCATTATTTTAAATTTTGATATGTTTTTTTCTTCATAAATATTTTTTTCCATTTCGTAATACTTTTTAATTGCTTTAAATAAAATTGAATTTTGTGACTTTGCCTTTTTCCTAAATGGAAGTCTAATTTTGTTCTTTTCTCTAGTATTGTGATCGTGTTCATGCTGGTTCCGATCATTTTTTTTCCAAAATTCTGTTTTTTTATTAGAGTTTATAATTTTATGAACAAATATCATTGTATTGTAAAATATTCTTTGTTTATATGTTAATAATTTAATTTCATTTACCATCGACTTTACCCTCGTATATCTGTTTTTTTTTCAAAATGATTCTAAAGGCTTTATTTTGTAATACAGTTAGTTTATTTATGTTTTCTTTGTTTGATAAAAATAAAATGCTACTACAGTAGTTAACGTGTGGTTCGATAATTGCTTTGTAAATAGTTTTGCAGGAGTCCTTATCAATAAATCTTCTGATCCTTCCCAAAATTGATATTTTTTTGCAATCTTATTTATTACCATCTTAGCGTTTTGGTGAAATGTAAGTTTTGAATCCAACATTACACCTAAATATTTAATTTCAGTGACTTCATTAAGTTTTTCATTTTCTATTACAATTGATGGTGTAATTTCTATTTTTTTGTTTCCTATATTCATATATTTAGTTTTGTTAACATTTAATTTTAATTTATTAATTTTTAGCCACAGTGATACACTATTAAGATCATGATTTAGTCTGTCCATAATTGTTTTATAATTTTCTCCCGATATATATATTAAGGCATCGTCTGCAAAGAGTCTTTTTTTTGAATATTTTAATGTTTCGACAATATCATTATATATGTAGGGTCTATAGTCCATAGTCGATGACACACACGTGTTAAATTAGTTCACCTAAAAGAAACTAACGACCGACGATGCAATGTCATCATTTTCAATCGAATCCTATACATTCGTAAAATGCAACTCTGAGTATTTCACATGAAATCGGAGGGCAACGCCCTGCAGTACATTCACATCATCCATACTATGAAGAAATGAACTACAAAGGAATATGGTTAATAAAGAGACCACAGGACGCAGCCAACATCAGTCAGCTCGTTCAGCCTGCCCAACAAAGTCAGTCAGTCAGTCAGTCAGTTCAGTTCACGTCAGACCAGCTCGACGACATCACACAGTTCCAGCTTGTAGTTCAAGTTACTTCTCAACCCATCATCGACGTAACACTCGTCCGATATAATTGTTTATTTATTCGCCATGTAATAAATACGCCATTGACTGAAACCTCGTGTCTTCTCTGTCAATCTCTAACTGGGGTAGAAACTTCAACCAAACACCCAACTACTAAATCCTACATATATAATATCCCCTCATACTAGCACTTTTGCTGATTGGGAATATTTCGTTAAAAAAATGTTATGTGTTATGTAAAGTTTAAAAAACCTTGTATTTTGTCATAAAGAAATAAATCTAATAATAAACCTAAACTTATTTTAATTAAATAAACTAGAAATCCTGGTAAATTCTAATTATTTTGTTAGTTAATAAATACTAGGAGCACATAACTTATCTGAGATAAAATCGCTAAGTAATTACCTTCCTTAAGTCTGAACTTTGCAAAGTCAAGGTAAGATCCAAGATCAGTCGCGATTAGTACCTAAAGTCGCCGTAGTTAAGTACTGTATTATTACAAGGCATTGCTTCGAAACTCTTTAAAAATCCAAGCAGTTATGTCGTCTAGACGCCATTGGGATGGTCTTTTGTGGTGCATGGCAGCCATTTTGAATTATTAGCGGGCGACCATCTTGTGGACATTTTGTGAAATGGTCGAATTTCTCAATGTCACTTTAATCTGGCACTGTTTCTCACAGTCGTCTCATACATTTGATTGACTAGAGACTAGAAGCTAATGGAGATCACTCATAATTTTTGACAATGCCACTTTGTATAATTATATCAGGGTTCGAATGATATAATATATCACTAATATCAATTAAGATACATATCATGGTATTTATTGTTGATATAATATATAAAGATGATATTTATAATTTTGTAGATAATAATAATAGTTGGCTGATTTATATAGCGCCATTTTTGTAAAAAATCACCTCAAGGGCGCTTTACAATTGTATACCTAAACTTACATTCTAACTAAACTAAAGTGATATATTTTTATTTTATTTTATTTATTTATTTATTTACACTCTTTATCAAAATACAATTCCATGTTCACTTTGCCCAGCTAACAAGGGTACATACCCCGTTCCAAGCTAGGCAATTACATTTTAATAAAGTATAATAGTTGACAAATTACACAGACAAACAAGATATAAACTTATTCGTATACTCATTTTGATACATATACATACAGACATACATATTTATACACACATATATATATACACATAAATACACATGTACATACACACACGTATACATACATCCATGTTTATACACATACATACATTTATAAAAACATAGACAATTTATTTATGCGAAACTTCATAGTTGTCATCTTTAAATATATATTTTTTTAAATTATACTTATTTTATTTTCGACACCTATATGTCTTACTAGTAAGAATCTCCAATCCGTGGCATGCATCAACTTTTCTGACTCCCTACGACCAATGTCATGAAAGAGCGAGGTCAGCAACTTCCGTAACTTGACAACACTCCCGTCTTTCCAGATATAAAATTGAGGGTATGATAGTCTTAAGAAGTGGGATTTTAGTTGGGATCTGAACTGACTGGGACTGTTGATGATTCGTAAGTTTGAAGGCAATCGGTTCCAGGCAGAGGGGCCGGCGGCGGCAAAAGCACGATCTCCAAATCTAGTTTTTAGGGAGCGCTGGATTTTGATAAGTTTTCCTCTTCCTGAGTCAAATGCTGACCTAAGAGTAGATTTTCTTTGACATGTATTTTCCCCAATACAAAGGTCCGATAGGAAGCCATTTCATGAAGGGATTTGAATACTGTCCAGCAAAACTTGTATTTTATTCTCTCTGGGCTTTTTAACCAGTGCAAATCTCGAAGATGTTGTGAGATGTGAGAATATTTGTTTGCTCCCGTAATAAGCCTTGCTGCTGCATTGAAAACAAATTGAAGTTTATTAGTTTGATATTTGTCTTTTTTTCTCTGTGTTTAAATTTACCGATATTCTCCGGACGCCATATAGTCGCGTTTTGGCATTTTGTGGACCGAAATGGAGATGCACCCAGAGCAAGGAGAATAATATGCAGCAACAGCAGCTCTAGAGAAATATTTTTCATCCTTTGGCTTGGTTCAGTGAGTTCAGTCCAAACTTAGTAATGAACATGCCGCAAAATTGGTATTCCTCTTATTTTTTTTAAATAAATGTTAGCGTTTTTATGATTTACCCAAATAATTCAATTTTGGTAGCCTTTTTCAACGAGTTATAAATAACTCACAATAAGAAAATGGATATCAAATTGGGGTAGAGTGGGGTTCGAACCACGGACCTCTGATCCGTGAGTCCGCAAAACTAGCCACGGGACCACAACCTGATTCTATTTTAATATTTAAACCAACTCCCTGAAAACATAATGTTTAAATTGGATTTGGAAGGTATAAGTCACAGATGCTTATGAAAATTCCTCGTCGTGTCATGTGTGAAATAGAATCAGGACCCTGGACCAGTGTTTTCGACTCGATGGCTGCTCTCAGGTAAAAATGAATAAGGAAATCAAGTAAAGATAAGTTTGCTTCATTGTACAGTGATAAGCGTATTTACCTACCATTCTTGAGGCCCCACGTTCGATTCCTTGCAGGGTGAAATTTTGATTTTAAAGATTGTATGAACTCGAGCGGGTGCTTTATTGTTCCAGGGCTTGGCATGGGAAGTTATCTTCGACCGTCTATACAGTAAAATCTAAATTTAAGTGCAAAAATGTGTATATTTGTATAAAAAATTAAATTATTTTCCTGGGTAACCGGTAAATAAAGGTATTTGAAGCAAACTTAAAAATCTCCACCAAAAACATAAAATTAGTTATTGATGCTAAAATAAGCTTTACATAAAAACCTACTTCCTAAATAATAGCGTAATTTAAAACCTTCTCTAAATCTTGCAAAAACAGATTCAATTATACTACTTGACGCCGAAAACCTAATATTTTCCATTGAGTTAGTGAAGTATAATTAAAAATCTCACAATGATTTTTCCAAAGTTTTTCGCAAATACCTCAGTAACTCCTTCAATGGAGATTTCTTAGTTTGCTTCCGAAACCCTAATATATTCTTTTGTTCAAATAAAAACTTAATTTTACTTTGTCGATAAAATTTAAGATAAAAGACAACTTCCCATTGTAATACGGGCCCTATAATGGCACCTGAAGAGTAAGTCTGATCACCTTACCCTCATGTAACAGATGATCGATACATGATGTATTTCGTGTAATGATGCAGCGCCATATGCAGCATCAGGTATGGACAGGTATGTTGATAACGATGATTGTTTTGAAAGTTGTCCAAACGGTTCCCTGCGTTTCTACATAGTTTCAAAACTGCTATAATCTACTGTCACCTTACTTCAATACGCTCTACCCCGCCAATAATTTTATTCATGAAAGGCAAGTCTTGTCGAAGTCATTTTTACAGGCAATGAACATTACAAAATTAAAAAACGGTCAACTTCTAAAAGTTTAAATTTAATCTTCATTAAAACCATAAATCTGAATGACTTCAGTTTATCAACAGTATTTTGAGTTTGTCCAAAATTTTGAAGACAACTACTGGATTCCAACCCCTTTGAAAATATAAATATTAATATGTTACAATACAGATGAACAACATTTAAAATAAGGGAATATTTAAGTATGGGCATTTACAGGGCTTATGTCCTGTCATTGGATGGTTTAAGTGGCCACCTTAAAAAAATGTGTAACATTCACAATTCTGCTAAGGTTTTTCTTTTATTTATACAAAAATTAACAATAGCTAGATCGCCCCAAACTAATAATAAATAAAGTTTAATCGCCCCAAACTAATAATAAATCAACAATCGGCCTCGTGGTTAAACGGTAAGCGCATTTGCCTACCATGTAATGGGACTCGGGTTCATAAGATATGAAATATTATTGAAAAAGGGTTTTTTTCACTAGAATATTTTACAGTCCCTAGACTGGTACCTGGAGCGTAAGACTGATCACCTTACCTTCACGTAACAAAAATGATCACATGCTGCGATTGTTGTACCAATGCAGTGCCCTATGTATCGTTAGGTGCTAAAAGGGAATGATGATGATGATGATGATAAACAAATTAACACAAAAATAGAACTATCGGTACTAAAAATGGCAAAAGTAATACAGTGAATTTGTAAAAAAGGAAAAATAAAGTCCACACATTTTTACACTTTAAGTTTTGATTTTTGATGAGGAAGTCCGTTGATATTACGCTTTTTTACTCGAAACTAGTTGAGTTCTTTGTCTTTGCAGGAAGATTGTTGAACTGTCTTATTTTTATTTTATTGAAATAAACGGCACTTAGTGCCTTTTAAATATTAGTTACAAATACAATTAAATGTACATACATGTAAGCATAATTATAAGTAATACAGAACATTTCAAACAATATTAATAATTATTATTATTATTATTATTATTATCAAAAAGTCAAGTTCCTAATATCGTTTTGAATAATAAATGTTTTTAAAAATATTTTTATTTTTATTTGTGTATTCAAATCGTTAACTTTGCGGTAAAACGGTCAAAAAATAATATATATTTTAGTAAATAAGTCTTCTCTATGTTTACCGGCTTCGAGCCGTACGCACCTCTCAACATGCAAAAATGCTATCTAAAGTTTTTGTTTAGTCTGTATCACAACTCGACAAAGATTCCGCGGAGTTGAAATAGAGTTAAATAATAGTCTAAAGTAATTTAATTAATAATAAAAATGTAATTAAATTAAATTTATATTTTATTTTGTCAAAATTAAAAAAAAAAAAATTTTAAGACATTATTATCATGTCTTGAGACTAAGTTGTTACTTTAAGTCATTTTACGCTGAAAATAAAATATTACAGGTAGGTACGTACGTACTCATTTTGTCATTTATAATATTTTTATGACTTCTACGAGTCCCACCCCGCCCCGTCTGTTATTAAACTTTCTCCAAGGGGTTAAAAGAAATATGAAGCTATTTGGTATTAGTTTGACAATAATCTTCATAACGAAGAAAATATTTAACGCTCTCAGCCCGTGATGTAAGTTTCAATGATAGAATTAAGAATAGTCCAGAAACTGCATACGAGCATCAAACAGAAGGCGACTAAACTAATCATAAATGAGTAGTTTTACGTTTTGACTCATTAGTTTCTTTGTAAACGTCGCTCAGTACGCAACTCCTGATTTGAATTCAACAATGCTGTGTTGTGTCCTTTTAAAGAATAAAAATACTGCTAGGATCTTAAAGAAACAGGATGCAATCACATTTCATGTGTAATTTGCAAATTAATGTGTAAGTAGAAAATACATTACTTAAAAATTGAATTATTTTTCCATCTTTCAGATCGTCGAAGAAATCAAATGAACATTTCATTAGTGTTGCCAGGGTAGTAAATTTTTTACCCTACTTTGCTCATCTAATGAGAGAACCAATGAAAATTTTACCTCGGATTAAACAACTCTGTGGTGAACATTTGCCGGGCATTATCTTTAAAACATCAAATATTATTTAACATGATATAAAAATATCCGTTTTTTGCAAAATAAAATTTATTTTATATTTTACGTTCAAAGTTCATAAATTCAATTAATCTTATTAAATGACCCTATACTTATCTACTCTGTTGTGTCAATCAATATTTCCACGTGCACAATACAATTTTAGAGAAATTAACAAATTGCTTTTTTTCCCCCCTTACATTTGTGTTATGATTATATTTTTTTGCACCGTGCAATATTACGCAGCGACATCACGAATGCGCGCGGCAAAAGTGGGGCATAGTTAGGGGTAAAATTTTAGGTGCTCATTTGAGAACATATTTTTGATTTTTCCGTTTCTTAATTTTATTTTAAGTAAATATTTTTTTGTTATTTTAAGCTTTTAGCCTGAATAAAACACCCGGTATACAACGTAACCTTAAATTTATTTTTAAAACTACATATATATGAAATTTAATGTCTTAGAGTATTTTGCCAGTTTGTACAGCGTTAAAAACTTTACAAAACTGCATCAGTAAGTCAAATCCGCATATTTTCGAGTTTTTTGTTAGTATACCCACGAAATATACCCACGAAATATTCTAGTTTAAAAACGCCTTTTCAAATAAATATTTCATCTCAACCATGTCACGAATCGAACTCGAGACCTCTTGGTTTAAGTGACCACTTTACACACTGTGTAATATTAACTTTCTGCCCATATTTGAACATCTTTATTCTTTCAATTCTTTCATCGGTTGATGTTTGTGAAGTTAAAGCGCTAAAATCCTTATTTATACGGGTTAGATTTATCTTTTTACTACTTACTAGGCAAAGCCTGATTTTTTTTTAGTTTAGTTTCTATACTTCTTCATGGACCAGGTGGATTTGTCAACAATATTTTGAGTATGTTTAAATTTTTGTAGACAAGGACTGGATTCAACTCCCCGGGGAACTGTTAATATTAACATATATTAATATTGACATATATAAGTAATAACATATATTAAAGATAACATACATTGTTGATAAATTCACCTGGTCCATAAAGAAGTAAAGAAATGAAAAAATAAAATTTTAGGCGTTGTCTAGTAGGTATGTAGGTGAAATAATTCAATTAGATGAATCTCACCCGCAAAAATAAGGGTTTTAGCTCTTTAACTTCACAAACATAAACAGATGAAAGAATTGAAGAAATACAGATGTTCAAATATGGGCATAATGGTGAATGTTACACAGTGTGTAAAGTGGTCACTTAAACCAGGCAATGACGGGTCATAAGCCATGTCGATGTCTAGACTTCTGTATTACCTTTTCAAAAATGTTCTTCATCTCTGTTGTAATATGTTTATATTAACAGCTGGATCAAAGAGTTGAATCCAGTTCTTGTCTACAAAAATTTGTACAAACTCAAAATATTGTTGATATACCATGTTTGCCTATTCCGCGCCCTTAAGCATAATCACGTTATTTAAAATTAAAATGTAGAAAATATTTATTAAGAAATTAGTGTCGAAAGGGTTGAAAGAAAAACTGCATTGGGTTAGTTTTTCAAACTTAGTTTAATGTGAGCTGTAATTCAATATTAATGGCTCTAGACAAAATAAAACGAGCGAACGAACTTTTTCACCGTCTGACGATGTGTTTACATAGACGTTGTTCAGTTGTTTTAATGTTTAAAGCATTCGGTGTCTTGATAGCTTTTGAAGTTTTACGATTCAATATTTCAATACTTTTACTTTTAAAAGTAGCTTCACTCATTGGAACGTTTCCATTGTCAGATTTATTTAATGAAAAATGTATAATTTATTTTAAAATAAAACTATAATACTTGGGGCCTTACTTATAAACCTGGCATAAAGTTACGCCTAGGCACAGTGGTAGAACAAGAATAGGAAGACAATTCTTATTATTATTGTATATACAGGTGTTCTTTAAACCCTGTCACATCCGAAACCACGATGATCAGTATGGGCAAGAAGATATGTTAGCATATTTTAAAGAATATTTAGAACCAAGAAAATTAAAAAAACATATATTTAAAAAAACAAATGGTTGCTTACTTCTGCAGAGAAGTGAGGGGAGCGCGGCGCAGTATCAGACTCCTCCTCTCCCCTCCTCGTTTCTCTCCTGCAGAAGTAAGCAACCATTTCCTTTTCTTTACATTTGATTTTTTTAAATTTTATTCGTTCTAAAAAAATAATTTAATGTGCCAATATGTCTTCTTGCTCAAACTGATAATCGTGGTTTCGGATGTGACAGGGTTCAATGAACACCCTGTATATAAAAAAAAGTACTACTACTACTGCTACTGCTACTACCATCACGCCATTTCCCCGTAGGGATAGGCAGAGTCATACATGCCTTTCGGTTCTGCCTGCTTTTGACTGAATTTGACTTTTGAATAATATGAAAATAGTTCAGAAATACACAAATACATGTATATAGGTATATCTAACCATATAAAATATAACAAAAAACCGTTAGTAATAATTAAATGTAAAAATAAACTTATGTGTTATATCTTAACACAAATTAACTTTTATATGCATTCCTATCACAAAATAATAATCATATTTTATTAACAAAAACTCACAATTTCTTTATCTACTGCATACATACTTAGGTAATAGATTTCTCTGGATTATGTCTAGTCTGCCCAATTAGGTACAGCCTGTTTTAAGGCAGACATTTTTATGCAAAATAAAGTACATGACTACCTACTAGTTAATTTATTATACAGTTATAAAATATTTAATGATACCAATAATTATTATTGTGAAAATTCCGAAAGTTTGGAATTTTTTAATGAAAATTTTTCCACAATATTGATAACCTGGACATGAGTTTGGATGTGGAATTGATATAAAACAGTATTTTTGTATAACATTTAAGTTTGTATGTGAAAACTCTTGATGGAAGTTCATTGTAATTTATTATAGAAATATAAAACCAGTGATACTTAAATCTATAAATTTGGAATCCCTTTTTACCATTCATCCTGTGACCATAAATAGCATATATAATCATGGTCTAGTAAAAAAGATAATTCGAATTTTGCCAATCATTTAAAAGAACATAAAAATTCTTTTGATTGAAAAAAAAATGTAAAAGTAATTCAAATTGCACCTAAAAAAGGCCAGGCCATAAACTTGACAAACAGGAAATTCTGGAAATTAATAGAATAAAAAATAAACGGCTAAAACACGTGTATTCCCCATTACTATACCAACTGTAATAATTTTACCAATGACTTTTTACCCTTTGTTTTTCAGAAATCATAATTGACCAAAATCAATCTCCCGAAGGATGGGACAATAAAAATAATATATATACAATACTAAAACTCATTAAACAAATCATTATTTCAACTCATTAGCTAACCTAAAAAACTACCTGGATTTTGTACAAATAAATTTATATCGGGTTGTGGTCCCGTGGCTAGTGTCTCGGACTCACGGACCAAAGGTGCATGGTTCGAATCCCACTCTACCCCAACTCGATTCCATTTTCTAATAGTGAGTTATTTACAACTCGTTGAAAATTAAATATTTGGGTAAATCATAAGAACGCAAATATTTCTTTACCTTTAAAAAAAAAAAAAATTTGAATTTTTTAATAAAAATATCAGTCTCAAAGATGTCGCAAAAGCGATGAAATCGGTCACTGAATATTTCAAATTTATGGATAAAAGTATCACTCGTTTTTTAATTCTTTAATAAAAAAGTATTTTAGTAGTTATTTTTTTACAATAGAAAAAAATTCTCACGAAAGTTTTACTTTGTGAAAACGGTCATCGATTGTGTTTTCTGGCATCTTGTGGTCCAAAAAAGATAATATGTTCGTGTGAGTGTACCTATTAGTATTTACTATGATGTAGCGCGTACATCGGATGTCAGTAATCTGGGCGCCGCGTCGCAAGAATTGAAATTTAAAAGGTACACGAACCATTCCCTCGGTTGTAAGTTATCTTTAATAGTCGTATTAACTTCTGAGAATATTTCAACTAGCAACTTGGCGCGATGCCACACACGCATGGCTGTTACGGACGGCTAACACTGACGCCGCCCGGTCCGACCCGTGCGTCGCGGTCCTGACGGTTTGTCGGTTCGTCTACGTGATGTCAGTACCAAAAATCCCGATTCGAAAACAAGCCTTTAGCTCAATCGCAAATGTCTACCGACATGCTTAAAAACGTGCTGATTTGGCTAGAACACCCCAGTTAGGGGTGAAAAAAGCCAAAAAAACTAAGAAGAAGACGAACAATAATGAACATGCTCAAGTTATCGTAGTCATAAGTCAACGCGTGTGTAATCTCTAAGTCAACCCTCGTGTCGGGTTGCTTTTTGTTTTCCTCGTAAATAAATACAGTTCATTGGCAAAAATCCGCGTTTACTTTAAAAAATAATACAATATATTGCATTTGCAAAATAGTACGGAGTATCTAGATACTTTAGATACTCCGTACTATTTTGCAAATGCAATATATTGTATTATTTTTTAAAGTAAACGCGGATTTTTGCCAATGAACTGTATTTATTTACGAGGAAAACAAAACATTTAAAATTAAATTACAATTACTATGTCGACTGCTTTTCTTGACATTTGTCTTGCCAACCGCCAGCTAAATGCAATAAATAGCATGATGAATAATATATAAATAAATAAAAATATCAGTTTTGGAATATTTTTCATATTTATACTGGTGAAATTCAAGTATGTGATTGCGCAGCAGGATTATAGGTAGCGAAACATTTTGTTATTTAATATTAGGTGTTCACGGATGTTCCATTGTGATCGCGAATACGATAAACAACCACAGTGAGAAATTGTTATCACGTCGCTTATAAGCACGTCGATATTGTAGTTATTTGTGATTGAGCTACTTTTTTTAAAAAAATTATTTTTAATTGTTTTAAACTTCTTCTGAATGTGTTACATAATTTTTAGGTTTCATTTTTGTTTCTAAATCTTTTTAATGTACGTTTTTTTAAAACCAAAAATGTTTATACTATAAGCTTTGTAAAAGGCAATTTTGTCGTATATGTTAATAAATAAAAAAAGTGTATTTGTGACTTATTTGTTTTTTCTTACTATTGTTTTTATGAACCTTAATAATTTATTCTGCTTTTTGTTTATCACACGTTTGTAGTTATCTTATTATATACTTTATGTACATTATAACTGGCAGTAGTACTGTATTGTACATTTAAATAAAATATGTAATTTTATTCATATCTACACTTTTGTAATGTTTGTATTATTATTTTTTATACAGAATAATGTTCCCTCACTGGGGTGCCCCGTGCCGAGGGAAACGTTTTATAATAAGTGAAACATGCCTTTAATTAGTTAATTTACATAGATAACATAATATAAAAATAATGGCTTAATTAATCTAATTATATTTATTTATTTATGAAATCATACAGTCTTTATATAAAACAAGGTACAAAAGAACATTTAAAAAAAAGTAAGACCAATTACAAATTTCACACTAATGAATGAAGGAGGAGAGGGGAAAAATAATTTTATTCTAAAAAAGTAAAAATAAAAATATTACATAAAAAGTTCATAAAAAGGAGAAGACATTGTATAGCTACTCTCCTTTCCTCCCTCTCTCTCTGCTTCCATGAAAATTTAAATTTAATTGTAAAAAATCACAACCAACAATAAATTATTCGATGCATGTAGTAGATGTAAGTAAGTATAAATTAAGAGTTGAAATTAAATGTTTAAAATTAAAAGTAAAAGTTAAAATTAAAATGAAAAGTTTTTATTAAAATTGAGTTAAAACTTTAAATCAAAAGTTAAAATTAAGAATTAAAATTAAAAAGTTAAAATTGAAAGATAAAATAAAAAATCGAATTAAAAGTTAAAAGTCAAGTAGGAGATAAATTTAAAATGTCTTTAACTGATCTGATAAAAATATGGTATTTACAATGTAGTATGTCGATGTCACTAAAACTGTCATTATAGGTTATCTGTATTCTTCGTAGAGTACTATTTTTTAAATAATTAGTCATTGAGTTAGGAATGTCGAAGAGTACAGATTGACGAGTTCTACGGACAGGGACTCGATATGAAATGCCTCTAACAATTTCTGGGCAATCAATTACGTTATTAACAATTTTGTATAGAAAGCTCATATCCAACATGGTACGCCGAGTTGCGAGATTTTGAACCTTGATTATCATCTTAAACATAATATTTTTAATCTTTATATATATAATTCCTCTGTACGCGTGATGTCACCGTACTCCTCCTAAACGGCTTAACTGATTTACGTGCGGTTTTCAGAGAAATATATATCTTCGCGCTGTGCGTGTTCGTAAATATTAAAATCTTTAATCGAATATGTAAAAAAGAACTTAGGAGCATAATTGTTCATTCATCGATCTACCAGGGTTGCTTTCGAGTAGAATGCATTTGCAAAAAAATAGAAAGATATTGTTTTTTTATTTCAATCAGATTCTTTCCTTAAATTCCTTATAATTTCTACCCATTTATTTCTTTTTGTTGGATTTTTGGTAACGCTAAAATAATATTAAATTCAATACATTTTTGAAAATCGTATTCCTACATAAGTACAACCCTTTGTTGATGAGACGACTGGAGTTTGACATTGCAAAAAGAATGCCATATTTGAAAAAAAATCATTCATGTTTTGGAATTCAATCATAAACGAATACCTACTTAAATTGAATATTTTCTTAATATTGTCCATTTTTCGTGTTGAAATTTAATCACAAACAAGTACCTAGGAACCTATTTATCAATAAAAAGTATTTTTCCAAGGCAAGCCACCTTCGGGCAGGCAATGTCTGTCGGGTCAGCTAGTAAGCAATATAAACTAAAATAATCATACGCCTATGAAGGTTTTTTAATTTTTTAAAAAGTGATACAGAGAAACCTTTTACAGGATTTTTTTTTTACATATTTCAATGTTACTATTATTGACCCATATTAACCCACATTAATATATCCCTAATTAGCCCACATTTATATATCCCTCCTGATCCCAATTGTTTAGATAAATTTTAAGATATTTAATTGCAGAAAAATCCACTTTTTGAAATATAATACTTGTATATTATAAGCGAGGTAAATAATAAAGTAACTCCCATATAAAAAATAATAAAAACAAAACAAAAAAACAAAACAAAAACAAAAAAAAAATAAAAAAAATATTGACCTATAAATTTGTTTTATTAGTAAATATTGTACTTTTTTGTAAAAGCTGGTGTTGTCATGAAATAAAATGAAAAAAATACTATCTTTATTATTTTTAAGTAAGGTTTATGTATTTTATCAAACAAAAATCTCTATCGTGTTGACTTGAGTTTCATTACTGTTTCTGCTCCCAAATGTCTGTTTCTGTGACAAATTAAAAATAATAAATATGATTTCTTAAAATGTCTGGATTCATCAGACAGTGCAATACGATTTGAAAATCGTATCAATGGAGGACAGTGGAAACAAACCTTAAATCAATAAGAAAAAGAATGATACATAAATACTACATAAACGCACGATTCACGCACTTATGTGTGTACAAAATAACATCTTACCCCGTTTTAAATACTAATAATCTTCGTGTTCTACGACAAACATAAAAATGTTTTTTATGTCAAAAGCTATATTTTAAAATAAGTTAAGTGCGTCTAAGAAAATAAATAAAACTAAAAAACTACAACTAAATATAGTTAAAAAAATAAAACAGCTAATTTAAAACTGTTGCTCTCCCGAAACAGCTGAAATTATTTAACGAAAAATAAAACTTATTAAATGTCAATAAATAATTGTGTATAACCACTTACTGACTTTTTTATGTCTACCGGCTTCGAGACGTACCCATCTCTTCGTAGGGACACTATTACACTAAAATGCAATACTCACTATACACCTTCGCCTTAGTAGTAGTTGCACAAAAATATGAAACGCGGGTACATTTTTGGTCTAAAGAAACATGACCACATTTCTGATTATCGTAGGCAACTGAAATGGCTCAAAATTAAACAGCGGAGAGACTATCACTCCCTCTCACTTCTGTTCAATGTACTTCATAGTCCTAACGCTCCTATATACCTGCGTGAAAAATTTCAACGCTTATCAGTTCATGGTTTACCTCTTCGTTCTAATTCTCAAGGCACTCTCTTAATACCCATCCACAATTCCTCTTTCTTCTCTAACTTGTATAGTGTCCATGCGGCTTGACTGTGAAATCATCTTCCATCCACTATCAAAGATATTACTACATTATCTCTGTTTAAATCACGTCTGAAGAAACATCTCCTTTCTCTTCCTTAATCTTTCCTCCTTTCCTCCTTTCCTCTTACCTGTTTTTTTCCTTTTTCCCATTGAGTAATAGTTTTGATTTAAGGTAATTTATTAGGTTTATTTCTATTTTAATATATGTTTAGCTTTTAAATCTTTTTTCTATTGAATATGTTCTGTAACTTGAATTATAAAAATGAAACTTTTATTTTCTTGGTTGGTTGGAAGAAATTGCCATTTGGCAATAAGCCGGCAATGTACAAATAACATTATGTACAAAAAGTTAAATCAACAAATATATCAATGCGGGAAATTAAAGAAAAAAAAATAAACCCTACAGACAACCAACGATTCATTGTTGTCATTATTCCAATGGATAACTTGTACAGCGCCGTTTCGTAATATGATATCTCAAACGCGCTTTGCAAAAGTTTATCTATGCAATATTGAATGCGGAAGTTCAGTGCAACAGGACATTGGATGTAAAAAATGTTTCCTTAAGTGAGGTAAACATTAGAGCATTTAATTGCTTTACTCGAAAGTTTTACTTTAAATTACATAAATGTTAGTGGCGTTTCTTTAAGTTAATCGGGGAAAATGCATTTTTAAAGTTAAAGGTAGTTCTTTTTGAACATAAAATTAATAACTGAAAATGATGAGATATATTTAGGATGAAAATTGTTATCTTCTGAGAAGAGCAAAATAATAGATTATGATGAAAATATATCGATTTTAAGTAATTAGATTGCCAATCTAATGTAAAAGATTACAGGAAGCTTTCATCTTTTTTTACATATATTTATTATTAGTGAGCTTAAAGTGCAAAACAATCTTCGAGTAAAGAGAGGTATGACGTCATAGCACGTTTAACCATTTAGTACACAACGTTAATATCCGGTGAAAGGTTCTGAGAAAGAATGGCAAAAGTCACCTAAATACTTTTCTTGTAAAAAAAACTGATTATAATTTTTTTTGTCAATTTATTTATTTATTCATTCAAAATTACACACATTTAAATATTAATGAGCTTATGAAGAGGTTTTAGGCTGTGCCCGTGTCAAGCCATAATAATTGATAGTAAAAAATGCACAGTAAAATTAAATTTTATTAAATTATAATGACATATGATGCAATAGAATAACAATCCAGAAAAACAAAGTATACGTAATAAATAATAAAATTCCAAAGAATACAATGCAGAAATGATAACCAGATAAAAATATTAAGATATAAATTATATAAATTTATATTCATACATAATCAAATATACAAGATAATAGTATCATTGAATTCAACATAATAATAGTATAATAGTAAAATATAGTACTATTAAAAAAAAAAATGTATCATTGAAATCAATCGAAAAAAAAAAATATATAAAAACATAATTGAAATGATAATTAAGATGTGGTTTCTAGAAACACACTCTAAACTACAGTAAGAAGTAGGAGTAATAAATAATATGCCAAATAAGCGTAAGAACTAAATTAAATATTACAAAAGTATCAAGAAATATAAAAAAAAGGAAAGTACTTTATGCGAACTTATTTAAAAGAATAAATTAATTCATTACTTAGTAATAACTTTAGTTAGTCTGGCTACGGAGATGAACGTTTCAGACTCCCGAAAACAGGAATCCAGGCAACTCAAAACAATCTGTATCATGCAGGACTTAGGATGTTTAATGAGTTTCCGAAAGAGATTAGGGATGCTGGGTCTATCGCATCGTCTCGTAGGATAACGATTATTTTTGTCAAAAACAAACATCCATATTAAGTAGATAGAGTGTCATCGGAAAGCGTATGGATTTTATAACAATATTTTGTTTTTATTTTTTTTTGTCCGTATGTTGTCTATTAGTTAATGTGAATGTTAAATGCATTAAAAATGTACAGTTTTTTTAAAATTTAATTATTTATTTTTTTACAATATATTGTATACAGAAAATAAGAACACATATGTACGAAAATTGTGAAAACTGTGAAAATTGTGAAAGCGGTCAATAAAAAAATTCCACAGTGGTGTAAGATATTAATTAAGTACACTATCGGTATCAAAATAAAAGCAATTAACAAATGTTAGGCACTTCGAAGTTGAAAATAAATAAAAATACATATACTTATATACAGTTTTAAAAATAAAGATAATAGAAACAAGATAAATTTAAATTTAAAGAATAAGAAAAGAAAACAGTTATTTGTATGAAAATAATGTAAAAGGTACAAAAATATAATAATAAACATACGAATACATACATAACTACTGACATAGTAAAACTAAACGGGTGTACTGTCTATAAGGAATTTCCTATATTTCATATAGGATTTAATGCAGATATAATGTATGCATACGCTCTTGTATTTTCGTTCAATATCTGTTTTCTTGTGAACTGTTTTGTAAATAAATAAATATAAAAGCATTTTTAAAATAACAAAAGTAAAACTGAATGAATTCAGTTTTATTCTGAGTCTCGCGTTAAGTAGATGACACTAAAGGGGGGCTATTTTTGATTCCTTCTGTTTCCGTTAGCATTTGATTCCCGATAATTTTATCCAAATGTTGGGGCCGCGCTGACGCAACATTTAGGTCAACTGGACTCACTTACTAGTCAAGAAACGGAGAAATACGAACACAACTGAAAGTTTAAACTTTTGCAACATAAATTGTGTTTTTTTCACTTTTTTAGATATTTTTTTAAAAATAAGCTAAATTTGTTGTAACAGAAAAAGAAATAATTTTGAGAAGGTATTATGGTTTCATAGGCATTTACAGGGCTTATGACATGTCACTGGCTGGTTTAAGTGGCCTCTTTATACAAAGTGTAACATTCGAATTCCAAATAATTCCTCGTGGGAGTTATGTTGAGCGGTGATAGCTGGGTGGTCCGCTGTCATTCGGGTGAATATAAAAAATATTTGAGCAAGTGACCGTGGATTGCCTTGCGGTCGCTTCTTGCTGTGCTGCCTGCAAATCATACCCAACCGACACCACGCCATTCAGATACAACTTTCATCTATCTTGGTACGGGTTTACCTACATAGATAGATGCAACAAAAACTTGTATTGGTAAATATACATTACACATTGTTCTCTATTATTAAATATAATAATATATAAATATTTTCTCAATGTACACATTGTATTAATATTATTTTTGCTTTGTAAATGTGATTTTTTTCTTACAATGCACAGTAAAGATAATATGATAATAGAAAAAT
Organism: Micrasema longulum; assembly: GCF_059751315.1. Classification (NCBI taxonomy): domain Eukaryota; kingdom Metazoa; phylum Arthropoda; class Insecta; order Trichoptera; family Brachycentridae; genus Micrasema; species Micrasema longulum. Next base: position 149,552 of record NW_028277352.1, read on the forward strand.
GAAATGTAGATGTTTAAACCTAGGCAGAATGGTGAATGTTACACTATTCTGCCAACCAGCTAACGACATGTCATAAGCCGTGTAAATGCCTGGACTTCCGTATTCCCTTCTCAATATGTTTTCCCTCGCGGTTGCAACAAATTTAGATCTAAATAACGCCCTGGGGAGGAAATCCAGCCGGTCAAACATTTGGACATACTCAAAATAGGAACAGGGAACAGAAAAATTGTTGCAATAGGAAAATATTGAAAATCTCCTGGGTGGACAGAGTCCGAAACGTAGACATTCTATATTGAATGTAAAAAAAATAGTCAGGTAGGTACTGAATATCACTAGAAAAAGAAAACTTGAGTACTTGTGTACGGGCTTGTGATAAGAGGTGAAAAATATGACAAATTTAACAAAATGTATTCTACAATGAACGATTGAAGGAAGACACAGTGCAGGAAGAAGGCACGTCTCTTGGCTGAAGAACTTGGTGACTAGTTCTTTTGCAGAACTCAGTCCTTGTCAAGGGTAGCTGCAAACAAAGCTAGAGTTTTTTTTTAAAACAATTATTTGCGTTCTTATTATTTACCCAAATATTTAATTTTGAAGGCAATTTTCAATGAGTTGTAAATAACTCACTATTAGAAAATGGGTTCAAGTTGGGGTAGAGTGGGATCCGAACCACGGACCTTTGAGCTGTGAGTCCGAGACACTAGCCACGGGACCACAACCCGATCACAAGTTGCTGGGATGATATCCAATCTCCATGCTCAATCGAGGAGAGGAACATGACAAGAAGAAAAAAAAATGTTTTTACGCCTATAAGGCTCTTATACATGGTGTTTCCAGGCCAGACAGCGAATCTTCAAAATAATATTCTTTATGGTTAACTTTTTGAAAAATCACTTTATTTTTATTTCCAAAACTTATTGATTTTCTTTATAATTTGAAAATAGAGTAAATTTTAATTTCTCGGATAAGCTTACCTTCTCACTCCAATGAAGAATGAGATAAGAAACGTGTTTGTTCAACGAAGCCATACGCACCGGACGCGGACAAGGGAAGCGGCTGGGTAGGAGGGAGGTAGGGGTTTGTAGCAGAGATGCTCGTCCTAGAAACTAAGGATGTACTGCATTTTAAGATGGTTAAAAACAAAATAATAACAATAAAAAAATGTTTTTTTTATAAAATGTTTTCCACGAGGATAGTTTTTCTGAAGTTTTTCGTCTGGCCTTGAAACACGTGCATACAAACGATATAATATTAAAACAACGTATATTTAAAGAAATACGATAATTATCAGATAAAAAATTGCGGTATGTTATTATTTCAGAAATATTAGTAAAATTAATGGATACAGGAAACCATCAAATACTTGATATTGTCATTTTGGACACGTCAAAAGTGAAAATAACCGACGCGCGTTCATAAGATGTATAAATGCAGAAGACACGAGGTTTGTATTCAAAGCCACAGTAATTTTCAGAATGGCTTTCTAACCTCTCTGCCTACCCTTAAGGGGAAACGGCGTGATAGTTTTTTTTGTTTGTTTACATTAAAATAAATCCAGTATATTATATATTTTTTTAAAGAAACAAAGCTGTTGAGAATATGAAAGTGTAAACATTTACAGACCTGTCTGCGGCTGGATTTATTTATTAACATATTTAGGTTAATTGTATATTATTTGAGACATAAATCCCAACTCCATGGGACTAAAAGTCCTGTGTTGAGATGGGACAAGCAATTAGTTGACACAGACACATGAGTATATCACCACAAATATGGGATCATAAATATAAAAAATAATTTGAAAAAAACGTATATATGGCACATCAATATAGTAAACAGTAAATTCAAACGTTCGGAAAATCATCAAGAAGTTTCCTACTCAAATCCCTCCCACTGAGGAAAATCCAGTCCTTAACTCCTCGCTTGAAAATAGTTTTTGTCCTTGATAGATTAATATGCTCTTCCAAATTGAACACTCTCGGTGCGATAAATGAAAGATGTCTCTGAGCAGTCGTACGGGTTTGGGTATGACATAATTCGTGCTCTGGGAAAACTCTGTCATTTTAGAGAGTATCAATTTTGATGTTCCTGATGGCTATCTCCGACAGCGTCAGCACAGACTGTTTTACCTCCCGGTTTCCAGAACCAACCTGCCTCTGGTCATGCCGATTGGAAGAGCAGTCAAGCAGCTGAACACGATCACTTTGGAGATCGACATCTTTGACATTAGTGAAACTATGTTTAAGAGACAAATACTCTTGCTATTAGAGAGTATTATACCTTTATACTGTCGAACCATTGCTTAAGGGTTCTTGGTTTGATATAAAGTTCCAATTTAACGTCTTAAATCCTTTGTTATTTGTTATGTTACTTTCTGAATAAATAATTTGAATTTGAATTTGAAAAAACCTCTGGAAGACCTTTTCTTATTGTTCGACCAGAAGTGTGTAAGTGCTTTTTTTAGGTACAGTTGTCTCATATCCAGCACCTTCATGTATTGGAACAACTGTTCTGACGAGTATGTCGGAGGTCCCCGGAATATTATTATCAATAATAATTTCTGTGAAATTATGAGAGACTTTAAAAAGGATGCCGCACAACCCCCCAGCCAGCTATTCCATATGCTGCAGTGGATTAAAACATAGCAAAGTACACACTTCTGAGAGTGCCAATATCCAGAATGTGTCTAAGAATAAGAAGCAAAATATTTTGTTTTAACAAAAATAAAATATTTGTTTAAAATGTATTAAAAAGTGTCTGCCTGTAATCTGGTAACCTTGGCATCTACATATATGATTGTAGGAATCCAGTGTAAGAAATATATTCGTAACCTCAATCTGACACTTTTATTGAATGCACCGATTTATTACGTTCATTTTTCGGCTAAATGGACACGTCATTGCTTATAATAAAAGTGACACTTTTATGCCGTTTTCTTCTGAAAGTACCAAATTAATATTCCAAACTCCCACGCAACTTTTAAATGTGTACGTCTTTCCTTTAAAAATAGATGAAATTCTGAATGAAATCAGTGACAGAAAAATGTTGATTATTAACGTAGGAATGCGAAAAAGTCCTTTGGATAAAATGAGTACTCATTTATTTTAAATTAAAGGTACACTTGTACAAATTTCTCAAATATACACAATTTTCATCCATTTTTCAATATCCGTTTTTGCCATTTGTTTATCGAATTACAATGGTTTTTTGCATCGTAGAATCTTTTTACCTTGTTTGATTAAAAATTTGGACAAATGGACAATCAAGTGATGATTTATTAAAAAAATAATTATGAGCGTTTTATTTATTTCAATTTTCATTATTTACATTTTAAAGGTAATTATTATATATATATTTTAAGTTATCGCTATTAAAGAAAAAAAGTAAATAGAACCTTCCGGGTATTAAATTATTTATTTGATTAAATTAAGTTAAAACTATTTTTGTTTCATTTTTATTATTTTTAAAAATATATTTCTTTTATATAATTTTACTTTATACAGGATGTTTTTTAAATCCTGTCCCATCCAAAATCATGATGATCAGTATGAGCAAGAAGTCATATTGGCACATTAAAATATATTTTTATAACGACCATAATCTTAAAAAATAAAAGATAAATAAAAAACAAATGGTTGCTTACTCCCGTAGAGGAGAAACAAGGAGGGGAAAGGGAGAGCCCGATACACTGTCAACCGCACAGCCGCGCCCCCCTCGCTTCTCCCCTGCAGAAGTAACCAACCATTTAAAAAAAATATATATATATATTTAAATTTTTTTTTCGTTTTAAAAACTTTTTTTTATTATGCTTATGTGTCTTCTTGCCCAGACTGACCATCATGGTTTTAGATGTGACAGGGTTTAAAGAACACCCTGTGTATATTTATATTTTTTTTATTGGTATTTGTTTTTTTAGTTATTTTTATTTCATGTTCTTATATTTTACCTTATTTTATTTTGTTTTATTTAATTGAATTATTTTATTTTATTTTCGCACATACCTTAGTGTTTTTAAATTAAAAAATAATCATCGTAAAAGACCTTATCAAATAAAGTAAAAAGCGTAGCAGACTAATCACTCTTTAGGGGGTAGAAAATAATTCAGAATACCACCCGAACGGTGCAATAACCCATCTGAATGGCTGTTAAAATCTAAGAGTTTTAAATTACTTTGTCACTTGGCGTCAAATATATTTTTGTAAACGAATTTTGATGAAATATTTAATACCAGAATGCACATTTGTGCTGTATTATCATTGCTGTTTTTATATTTTTTTATAGAAGGTTATCTATAGGTTACTATTACAATATATGATTGTAACAGGTATTAAAAATGATAAAAATATAATTTCCATATCACTTTTAAAATCTTATTTTGGGTGACAACAGACCGAATTCGAATTATCAATGTATTTTTATAATGCATTATCAAGGTTAGAGATAAGTAATCATTAGTATCCGTTTTCGAGAACTATATGGCCTCTTTTCAGACCCCCCACAATGCAAAAACAAATTATAAGCCCCAATGAACTGTTTAAAAAAATAAAATATTTGCGTTATTTAGAATTAACTTTTAAGTGCTTCTTTCAATTATACAAAACACATATTTTCCTCTAAGGATGCGAATCGTGGCACCTCACTAGGGCTCAAAAAAGCTAAATACTTTGGGTTGGGTTTTGAGAAAAGGTGTCTTAGAAAAATCTTGTCTGTGGTTTGATTTTGTGAGGAATAAAGTAATAAGAGAATAAACGCAGCAAACTCTGGTGAAAACTGTCATCAAGCGCAGGCGATACGGTAAGCTGGGCAATATACTGCGAATGCCTTCTGAGAGCCTTGTCCCCGATTGTCTACTTTCTAAGATGATGATCTATCTCGACGTCCTGGACGTCCACTGCTGACTGTTCGTCGGCAGCTTATGTCAGAACTATGGGTCGTGAACCTGACTTGGAAGGATGCACTGGAGCTGGCAGCCGATAGAGATGCCAAGTGAGAAGCACTGGCTCAGGATCAGCCATAGAAGAAACATTCAAATTCTATCTCTTCAGAATATTTTGAATAATCCCACATCGCCTGTTTATCTGAAAGAGCTCTTCCAACCTCTATCACAACACGAACTATCTATTCGTTCTAGTAACGAGAGCACCCTTTTAATACTCTACTACTACTACTACTACCATCACGCCATTTCCCCGTAGGGGTAGGCAGAGAGAATGGACCGCCACACACGTCTATCCTGGCATACAATCCTAGCCTCTTCCACATTCATACATCTTGTCATACATGCCCTTCGGTTCTGTCTGCTTTTGACATGACCAGACTTAAGATTTTGGTTTATCTGATCATGCCACGTCTTCCTTGGTCGTCCTCGTCTAACGTTGCCGTTCATTTTTGCTATATATACTTGTTTTACCATTCTCTCGTCGTCCATTCGTTCTACGTGACCAAACCATCTCAGAGACCCTTTTAATACTCCTTCACCGTTATAATTTTCTTGCCCCCTCTTTCACAGTAGTAGCTGCGCGATTGTGGAATAATCTAACCAATAATGTTAGAGACGCCCCTTCTTTATTTACATTTAAATCAAGGTTGATATTTCACTATCTAAATGTTTATGTTGTTCCTTTCTTCTTTTTTTTCCTTCCTATCACCTCTCCTCTCCTCTCTTCATAGTATAGTGTAACTTTTTAGTTGATTTTTGTTTTAAATTATTATAAACAATTATAAGATTATGTATAAAAATTGAATATGTATATAAAGTTTTAAATTAAAAAAAAATATATACCATATGATAAATATGTCTGTAAAGTCTACTTAATTTTCTCATTACTGACAGCGATAGGGTATGTTAGTTCATAAGCTTGTTAGTAAATCGGTAAAAAATACAAGAACTTACAGAATAAAGGCTTGTAAAATGTTTATTCAAGTTTAATAATAAATATCACGAATGCTAATCATGATTTTACACTTGAATGTCGTTAGTTTAAATTCAGCCAAAGATAAGGTGATAATTAAGATTTATTGATATTATGTGAATTTATATGTGAAATTTATTACATCATATTTTTATCTCTTCACATTAGAGATGAGTATTTCATTTTTTTATAAAAGAAGTAGCAATAACAGTTACAGTTTCACAAATTAAGCTGTTTCGTAAAGACGTTCAGAAAATAACAGCTTAGTGCGTTGTGCAGCTCCCTTCCAAATGTATCAAAAGTGAAAATTATGAACTAAAAACTTTTAAAAATAATAAATCAACTAATAAATTTGAAGTAAATGTAAAAAAAAAATTTGAACACGTGTAAACACTGCATTTAATATTAATTAGTATGAATGTATTATTATTTTATGTTTTTTTCTTTATATATTCTATGTTTTTATTTTTTTCCCATATACTCGCATATTCAAAATTTTGTAAACTCTTATAAATAAACAACTAAAACTGTGTAAGTCATTCTCCAAGCACAAGAGTTAGTCAATTTTTTTGGATAGTTACAGTGATAACGTTTACTAGATGTATAAAAGTAGATCTGTATAGAATTTATTTATAAAAAATAAAAAAATAAAATTTAGAATATCTTAAGGCACATTTCTAAATAACGATTGACTCATTTGATGAATAATTATAATATATACGAGTACCAAAGTGGTATAACAATTAAAAAAACTAAAAACTCAACATAAATATTGTTTTTTAGACTTGTGAAAAACAACATTTACTAGATGTGTAAAAGTAGATATATATAGAATTTTTTAAAAAACACGTACCTTTTAAAAAAATTATAAATAAAAAAAGTACATAAATATTTTTTTTTGGCTTCCTATTTCTATATTATGCTATGAATAAAAAAAGTTTAAAAAACAAATGAACGTTTTTTTCGTTGCAAATTTTTGTAAGTTAAAAAATTTAAAATTACCAATATTCTTAAAAGTTTTTGATAAAAAAAATAAATTATTTAATTTAATTTAAAAGAACCTTACTTTATCTTATAACATTAATATTTTTTAGCTTTGAACTTTTATTAAATGTAAAGACCTTTAAAATTACTAAACGTCGTATCATTTATACCGAAAATTATGTTCTCATTCGGATTTTATGCGAATTATTATGTACTTAGTTATTAATTCAACATTTATATGAAAATACAAGTTAGGACTAAGCGCGGTAAGGAGTGCAGCGGGGCATTAAATTTTTCCCGCGAAGCCAAATGATTTAGTTTTTGTTTTTTTCAACGATTTAATTAATTTTTGTAAAACTGTTTAAGGTTTTCCAGAAGAGTAACTGTTTTAAAACAGCACTTAATTTTAAAGTTAATCACCTTTAGTTCACAAAGCGTTTACGTTTACTTAAATGATTGCGCACTCATCTATTCCACCAAAATAATGAATATTTGCGATTTTTTTTTAGTTAATTAAAAAAAAATGTAAATAGGTACTATATAATATAATATAAAAACTAAATACAAACATGATAAATAATATGAATTGACCCTATAAAATGTTAATAAAACCCTCACGGATTTTTAAAATTGTAAATAAAAAAGTATAAATAATGGAAGAAAACAAGTAGAGGAATTTGTGTATCTGGGAATGAATATCGAAGCCCTGAATAAGTTTACCACATGAATCATAAAACTGATCACATTTTCCTCTCTCGGGTCACAATCCTAGGATTTGGCCTGCAAAAAGCCACAGTTGTTCACTCCACTCATAACTATCCTCAGTCAATCTTTTCTTATGCGTGTAGCTCATCCCTGATCACCCGGGCCATATAGGGTCTCTTGGACGAACTCTGTAATTTCTACCATCAGCCATTAGCAGAGGCAATAATGGATAAGGTCAAAGGCAGGTCCGGGTGCCTGATGTTATTTATTTATTTACTATGGAAATCAAAGTATTTTTAATAAACATCCACGGATTATATTAAAGTCCCTAAATTCCACACAAGTCATGGTCAAAATAGCTTTGTCTTCATATGTGTCAAAAATCACAATAATCTCCCAGATGAAATAAAAACTATTAAAACCAATATATCTATAAATAAATTCAAGGTAAATCTAAAGAATTTTTTTGAACAAGTGTAAAAACTGCATTAATTTTTAATTAGTATGAATTTAGTATTATTTTCTGTTTTTCTTAATAAATCGTATGTTTTTTTTCTCTCATGTACTTGTATATTCAAAATTATATAAACTCTAATAAATAAATAACTATAATAGTGTAAGTCACTCTCCCAGCACAAGAGTTAGTCTCTTTTTTTGGAGAGTTACAGTTATAACATTACTAGATGTATAAAAGTAGATTTGTATAGAATTTTTAAAAAAACTTGTACCATTTATGAAATTTATTAATAAAAAAAAAGACCGATAAAAGATTTCACATTGATTTCTTATAAATATAGAAGGAGGGGGGAAAAATTTAAATAAATAAAAAAATTAAAAAATTCATACAAATTAAATAAAAGGGAGAAGACAAACTCAACTTTCCTACCCTCTCTCTCTGCTTCCATGAACATTTATAAGTATTAATAAAAATTCACAACGAACCATAATTTATAATTCATTATTCAAAGGTAGTAGATGCATGCTGTATGATTGCGGATCAATTGTTTATCTATAATTTACTTAATAATCGGATCGATCCGATTTGCTGGCTGAAATCAATTTTAATATTCCAGAGCAGCTTAGAATTCTTGAGAAGAAAGAGCAATTAGTAATTTTTCTAAATTTGAGAAGATGTACGATCTTGATTTCGGTAGTCCGATGGCAGAAGGGACCATCTGTATTTTTGTCTATGTTTTAGTTTTCAAAAGTTTTGATTAATAATTCAGTAAATATACGCAGCAAAAAAATATAAAAAATCATCGTCATTTAGAATGGTAATTTATTATTGAAAAGCAACACTAAAATATTTTGGTTTGTGGATTAAAGTCTTGAAATTGAGATGTATTCCAACTCTCCTGAACATTTTAGAAAATTACAGATGGTCTGGATTTGGATTTATGGATTTATTAGCTCAGCTCTCCGCTACAAACGGAAGCAGAGTTTAGTTTATAATAATAATATTTAGTCTTGATTAACAATATTAGCCTTTATTAATAATGTTTTTATAAAACAAACACAACATTTCACACAAATGGAGTCATGCGTTAAACATATTCTTGTCACATTTTATTGTCCTGTTAGAAATTGTAGAACATATTGTGTTGTGTACGTAATTGATGTTGTGTTACGTTTATGTTTTTTTGTAATAATATCAGTGTGCACAACAATAAACTTAGATAAAAAAAAATAAAAAAATGTAAAAGATAAAAAAGTCAAAAATTAAGCGGGAGATAAATTTAACATATCTTCAACAGATCTGATAAAACTATAGTATTTACAGTGTAATATACTATGTCGATGTCACTGAAACTGTCAAAATAGGTAGTCTGTATTCTTCGAAGAATGCTATTTTTGATATAATTAATCTGTTATGACTTATCCTCCACATTTGAGTAACTCATTATTTTTATTTTTTGTATTGGGAAAACAAACAGTATTATTTATTATTATTTAATTTTATTTGGGAAATCAACAGTTCTATATAAATATTTATAGTAAACAAACAGATATAGTGTATAAACTCATAACTAAAACAGATTTCCACATAGTATACAAAGTTAGTACAGAAAATATATTACGTATTAAATAAATACATACAAGTTTATACATATAAAAATGTTATTTACATGAGCTCGTAAATATTTTTCAATAATCAAAGAATTTTTTATATTTTTTTCAGAACGGTAAGTTATTGTAAATTGGGCGGGATTAGGACAAGAATGCTTGCTTGATACATATTTATTATTATAATGTCTACTAAGTTACATAATTCATTTTTAGTGTTAATTTTAAATCTGTAATGTTTGTGTAATTTATATCTTAAAATTTTGTATTGTACATTGAAAAAGTCCTACAAAAAAAAGCATTTATAACATCCGATGTTTTACTTATTGGTACATGAAACGGGTGTACACAAATATTGACAATTTCTTTGTATATTAGTGTAGGACACTCATGCACGCACCAAAAGAATTGTTTACACTTAATACAATAATTTGAATTATGTTAAATATAACAAATGTACAAGAAAAGAAATAAAAAAATATGTAAATAATAATAATAAAGTTAAACGTCTGCTTCTCTAAAAATTTCTAAGATTTTTTACCTAAATTTACACACATTGTCACAAAACATATTCGCCTCGGTAAATCTATTGCCATATATTGGTCGCATATTCTAGGCATTGTAGATTGTTCCAAATAGTTTGTTGACGCGTTTTCTGTGTAAAACAGAAGATGTTGTCTTGTCGGTCTAGATGGCACACGGAATTAAAGTCTTTCAAATAGGTTAGGAGAATCAATTTTATTATTAATTAATTTGTATAAAAATAACTGGTCTAACAATATTCTTCGATTTATAAGAGAGTTTGGTACATGGTACTGCATACTTTCAGCATGGTTAGAGAAGATTATTAGATTAATCGCCTTAAGCTAGCAGTGCAGTGCCCTATGCACCTTCATGATATGATAATAATTCATGATCCAATAAAAAATGGTAAAATAAAATCGGGTTGTGGTCCTGTGGCTAGTGTCTCGGACTCACGGCTCAAAGGTCCGTGGTTCGAATCCCACTCTACCCAATCTTTATTCTTATTTTCTACTAGTGAGTTATTTTCAACTCGTTGAAAATGACCCCGAAAATGAAATATTTGGGTAAATTATAAGAACGCAAATATTTATTTTTATTTGAAAAAAATATATTGTCCTAATATTATGCTGCCGTGCCAAAATGTCTAAAATAATTTTGTAAACGAAGATAATTTTTTTTTCAACCAATAATCTACATCTCTTGATTTTCAGATATTTTTATTAAGATATCTGCATTATTATAAACGCGCTCAGTTTATTATTGGAAGCGACACGGTGCATATCAAGTATTATTTACAATTTGATAGTTTATCAGCGCGATTGCGTTAAAAAACGAAAAAAGTTTTTAATGTAAATTAATTACGAGCGCCAAGTTAAAAACGAAACATACGTAAAATATAAGTAAGTTGATATTTGTTTATTTTATATTTATTCAAAATTCTACCCATGATATCCTTGCTCAGATAAACCGTAATGTACCTCGCCGTAACTTGCGTACCAATCCTGTCTTTGCTGTGGGAAATTATAAAACTAACATCGGATTCTTTTCCCCTCTGCCAAGGATCCTCAGAACAGTGAACGAAATCTCACTAAACGGTACTGTCGATGTGTTCCTACAGCAAGGGCAGGCATTTGAGAAGCAAGCGGTGTTGTCTCTCCTGACTCGCGATGTCACATTTGTTATTTCCGCCTAGAGTATGCTATATACATGCCTTTTGTTAATTATACACTTTGTTCATTTAAGTAGATTTTAAGAATGTTTAGATTAAGTATTACTTATTAATGCCAATCTATTAGGACTTACTTAATCCTGTTAATTGCTTAATTTTTTTTTAATTTTAATTTTTAAAAGTCACAGTGAAAGGTTGTTAGTTCTGCATTTGACAATTACAACATCAAGGGTTGGAAAGTAACTCTTATTCCCTTTGATGGGAAAGGACAAACGAACTTTTTAAAAACGTATGAAAAAAAAAAGAAATAGATTTTAACAAAAATAATCTACTTTAAAACATAACAAATTCTAGTAGTGTGGTAGAGAGGTATGTGTTTTGATATATTTCCGGTTTCCAGAATGCCATGCGTGTATTCATACTTACGGGGTTCTCTTTTTTAATTATTATTATTTTTGTGGATAATTTAAACAGCGCCATTTTTGTGAAAATAACCTCAAGAGCCCTGTACAAAAAATGTCTCAACACGTTTTGCAGCTACGTAGCGAATGGACGGTTGGGATTTTAGATCCTAGTTTCCAAATTTAATAAAATTTAACAACATATAACAGACAGGCGTTAGATTACAACACGTCTTGTAGCTACAGAGCGCATGGACGATATGAAATCTAGCCCCCATGTACATTATTTAAATATTGGTGTTTCTGAATATTTTTCCAAAATCGTTTACAAATAAGAGCTGGATTAAAACACATCTTCCAGCTACAGAGCGCATGACTGGGATACTTTACTTTTTACGGATTTAAAATTAAAAATAATTTGATTTATTTATTTATTTGGTTTACAAACAATTAAAATGAATATTTAATTAATGAAAATATTAAAATAAAAATACGCACTGCTTATTTTTCATAAATTACATTTAAACACTCATAAAATACATATTTAAATAAAATTAAGAATATTAATGATTAAAATAAAAATAAAATTATTTTAAAAACTGATTTATTAATATCAAATACATATTTCATACATATGTAAACATAGTCAAAATACACATTTAAATCAAATTATCAAAATGAATTTGGAATAATAAATTATTATAAATAATTCATTCATTAAATAAAACTAACAAATACAATAAATGAAATCCTGATAAAATATGCATTGAAGAAAACTAGCATATATTAATATATACTATAAATATATTAATACATATCCATTTTTACAATAGTTTATGACATTTATAAACGAAAGCTAGTTTAACGAACGTCTTGTTGTTACAAAACGCATTGACGAATGATATTCCAGAAACCTAACAGTGATTTTTTTTTAGTAGCATTGTGCATATTAATAAGTTAGTAAAAGGTTCATGATAAGAGGTAAACAATAAAAATCTAAATAACTTAAATAAAGCCCTCTTTTCACATACTATATTATTGCTCACAAGATGAAAGCGAATGCCAGGACAACACACTCATGAAACATTTGTTAGTATGTAATTAATTTATTGCCGTCGGCCTCGCGGTGTAATGGTCAGCGCGACCATGCAAGAGGTCTTGGGTTCGATTCCTGACATGGTTGACATGAAATATTTATTTAAAAGGGTGGTTTTAAACCAGAACATTTCATTCCTTAGACTGGTGCCTGAAGCGTAAGACTGATCATCTTACCTTCATGTAACAAAAGTGATCAAAATACGATGCGATTGGTGTACCGACGCAGTGCCCTGTGCACCATTAGGTGTGGAAAGGGAATAATGATGATGAGAATCGTGTGAAGAGTATGAAAAGATGCCCTTATGTATGAAGAATGAGAAGAGTTTGAATGAATTTAAAATAAATGTTATGTTTATGGTAAGATGATGAAAATAAATATGTAAGTAAAGTGTAAATATAAGTTTTTATACAACGTAATATAAACGAACTTAAGAAATAAATAAAAAAATAAAAACAACGCAAAATATATTATTATAAAATGAATGGAGATAATTAATGTTTTGGAAAACGGATTATGGAGGTTTGGGCATTTACAGGGCTTATGACTTGTCAATGGCAGGTTGAAGTGGCTATTTTACACACTGTGCTGCATTCATCATTCTGCTTATGTTCAAACTTTCTTCTTTTTCTTCAGCTTTATTCTCTCCACTGCTGGATAAAGGCCTCTTCCAAACGTCTCCATTCCTACCTATAGCCCGCTTTCATCATCCACATTTTACCGGCAATAGAGGCAATGTCGTCGACCCATCTTTTCTGTGGCCTTCCAACACTTCTTTTGTTTGCTAAATTCAAACATTCACGTTTCTGATATGAATGATACACAGTATGGCCACTTAATCAAGCCAATGGTCATAAGCGCTGTAAATGTCTGAACTCTATTATTATTATTATTATGGATAACTTATATAGCGCCATTTTCGTAATAAAATACCTCAAGGGCGCTTTACATAGTGATTCTTTTGTTAAATTAATTTGATTGAAGCTTTTAAATTGGTAATTTAATTAAAACAATTTATTTTGTTGTCACATGCTACGGATTTATTCAAATGATTTAGAGAACAAGTGGGTTTTAAGTTTTTTCCGAAACATCACTTCACTTTCACAGCCTCGTACCTCTGCTGGGAGAACATTCCATGCCATAGGGCCTGCGACCGCAAATGCGCGTTCACTAAATTCTAATATTATATTCTAATATTCCCTTCTCCAAAAAGTTTTTCATTCCTATTATATTATGTTAATCCCTACAACTTCCTTGGAGGTAAAATCCAGTCCGCTTACACAAAAAAATGACAAACTCAAAACATTGTTTAGAAATATTTCGTTATACCATAGTGTCAATAAACAAGGTAAACATAAAAAAAATATTTTGATTAAAAAAAATCCTAATTATTTCCAAAAAATATTATTATAATTAGGTATCTGGAGCAGTATTACAGTTATTCTTGAAAAGTTTATCACCGTTATTATTCGCAAGATTTGAATCTAACAAGACCTTGAAATTTGATTAAAATCTACCAACTTCTTTAAAAAATAAAATTGATATAATTTTATGTGATGTCAGATTTTTTGAATTACGTCTTGTTTTGATTTGATAAATCAAAACATTCAGCTGGAAACCAAAAGGAATCAATCATTGATAACATTCTGAACGGAGAAGTTTGTTATTAATTTTAAAAAACATTCGCAATTTGTCAGTAAACGGCATTTTACCGAGTGATATAGGCGCGTCGAGAGATAGAACAGCTTTCTGGTGTTCCACAAGGTTCGAGTCTAAATCCACTACTATTTATTGTAATTACAAACTAGTTATTTTCAATCTCTCTCACTTCTTTATAATATTCTTGACAATCCTTGCGCTCCAAAATATTTTGCTGGGAATTTCATATACCTTTTTGATCATAGTCTTTCACTTCGCTCTTCTCGAAAGAGAACACTTTCCATTCCTCGACATAGCACATTATTTTTCAGCTATTCTTCCGTTCAAGCTGCCAGACTTTGGAATGAGCTACCTCTTCGTTTAAAAAATACACCTTCTCTCCACCTTCATAAAACGCCTGAAACATTATTACATATCCCCAGAATCCTGAAGTCCTAGAGTTTTTACTGTTTTTTTTTTCTCTAATATATTTTTTTCATCCCTTTTTTTTATTGGTTCCTCTTTCTCTCTCCTTCCAAATTCATTATCTGATCCTACATTCCTCATTATTTAATACGTATAACAAAATGTACTTTAAAAAATTAATTATTCCTGAAAATATGTGCAAGCTTTATCTCCCAATGAAAAAACTGTTATTTTTGATTAGTAAGGTTTTTTAAAAAAAATATACATTTTAACATATGTATGTATCTTTTAATATATATTTTAGGTTTTTTAGCACAAAATTTTGACCAATCTCTTCTTTTGACCAGTATGTTTTTTAGTTGGTTGGAAGAAACTGCTTTTAGCAATAAGTCCGCCAAAGTATTTATTCTCTGTACTTAAAGTTTTGAATAAATAAATAATGTTCAAATATTAATAAGCACTGGATTTGACCTCGAAGGATTTTAGCTGGATATATTTACATCTGAATTTATTTTATAAAGAGTCTCTACAGTATGAACCTTAAATATTTTATATGGACTTTCTGTATTGAATGTTGAGGGTTTCTTTAAAATAACTTTAATAATTAATATTTGTACTATTTTAAGAGGGTTTAATATATTGGCATATGCACCACCCCATCCTACAATACCATATTGTAGCAAAGATTGTACAATTGAGTAATAAGCCATTGATTAAATGATTGATTTTTAAAATATTCCTAAATCTAATTAATATGAACATACCTTTTCTAATTCGTTTAACTAGTTCACTGATTTGGTCTTGCTCATTCCAAACCCTTCTTCTCTGCAATTCCCATCTTACAATATCCTTGACTTTGAACATCCTTTGAATTTCAGTTTTTTGTATTCTATGACGAGCGGTTGAAGACATTACTTAGAAACATCACTCTAAATAAAGATATTTTGATATATTTGTTCCTTTTCAAAAATATTTTTTCAACTATCAGAAAACCAATCTCATAATTTTTTATGACGTTGGCAATTTATAAAAATAATAATTTTACAGTTGTATTTTTTCCAGATAATTTGGGACGGTACATATTAAATTAAGGATACGACAAAGCTTCAAAATGTCTGCTTTAAAAATGGCGATAACCGTCGTTGTTCGGAGTGCAGCGACAAACAGCCTTTCTTCAATAAAAAACAGCAATTTTTCAAGAAATGTGAGTTGTAAAATTATTTATTTTAATCTTATACAATATAATTTTAATCAGACCCATAACAGCTACGCAACGTTTTAAATTTGAGGTTATAAACGTTTTCCATAACATCCCGAGTATAGTTTTTCAAAGAAAATGCTCTTGCCACAATATTAAAATAATGAAAACCTTTGATCTATAACTTATTTACTCACTTACCTATTGTAATTATAGAGCGAGAGAAAAAAAAGAAATCATTATTCTAATCATTGAAATCTCTAAGAACAACTCTCTTTTTCTGCTTAAATTGGTAGTCGGAATCATACAGAATAGTTGATTTTTTAAACCTAATTTGTATTTTTTTGCGCAAATTCTTATAGTTTTACTCAACGAAAATACATTGAAGCAAATCTAAAATAAATTTCACTAAAACTTAATTTTATATACACATGTTATAAGATAAAAAAACATGTTTCATTAATTTTGTAGATTTTTTAACAGTTACAGAGTCATCGAAAATGAACGTTAATTAATTTAACAATATTATGTATCTTTTTGGGGTGATACCGTGTATGTTGGATTTGATCCGACGTTTCGGCTACCATTGCAGGAGCCATCTTCAGGGAAAACTGTGTGTTTTATAGAGAAATGTTTGTGTTTATGTACTAGTAATTTGTACCGTGTCACAGTCAGCAGTAGGCACATTTCTAGTTTTGTAGGAATGAATAATTATGTTTATGTACTAGTAATTTCTACTGTGTCGCAGTCGGCAGTAGGCACATTTCTATTCTTTTTTGTCATATGTAGTGCTGGGAACCATGTTGAATTTAATTTAAGCCCGTCGTCTTTGTTTATATTATTTGGATGTCTGTGTATTTCAATTGCCTCTTTTATTATTCGTGCACTATAATTACTAGGTTTATGTACAATTTTTGGTTCAAAGGCGAAAAAATGTCCTGTGTCTATAAAGTGTTCCGCTATTGCGGATTTGTCTGGATGCCCAAGTTTACACGCTATTTTGTGTTCGTCAACGTCGGATCAAATCCAACATACACGGTATCACCCAAAAAAGATACATAATATTGATAACAGTGACCGTGAAAACCTTCGCACCTAGTTAATTAATTTCTTAAGTATAAATTCCTTTGGTACCTACATACAGGATATAAAACATTCTTAAAAACAATAATATGACAAAACGTGCACTTAAAGACTTATAATTTATAAGCTAATTAAAAAAAACAAAAATATTAAAAGAGACTGTTTTAGTGAATTTATTTAACATTTATTGTTAACAAGAGTTAGCGAAATGTTAGATTGACTTTTTATTGGAAATAATTTTGGTGTACATATTATATCAGATGTATAAAGTCTAAGTATATGTATAATTATAATGAAAAATGTGGGGTCATGATTTAAGGAAACAATGAGGGGATTCAGAAAAAAAGGGAATTAAAAATGAATGTACGGTTCTAAGGATATAAATATAATTATATTTCAGGCAAATTGGCATTTTTGGATTATTAAATAATAAATATTGTAATTAAATTGGATAATTGTTTAATCAATTAAGTAGTAGCTAGTCGTGTTTTGTTTATTTTGCTTTTTGCATAAAAATGTCTGCCTTAGCAGGTTCTACTTAATTAGGCAGACTACACACAATCCCGGGAAATCTGTTACCAAAAGCATGTAGTTTAATAAACAATGATTATAATTATTTTTAATAACTTACGAACACATAATTATGTTCGTCATACAAAAACTCTTGATCAATAAGCCAACTCCTCCTCTTGCTCCCTAAGATGATAGAAGGGATTGTATTTTTTCTAGTGTAACCCAATGCTATCGGCCCATGGAACATTTGTTAGCACCCAAATAAGATGTTTGAGCGTCAAAAATATTAATAGTTACATGCAATACATCACAGAAGACAGGAACCTTGACTTAAAGGTTGATCCTAAGACTTTAAAGTAAGTAACAAAACATTTCATTAAATCAAAAGTACTACTTTAGTAATTTATTCTCAAAATAACAAAAAACCACATTGTTTTTAAATTACTTTTAGGACATTTTTTACACTTTTTAAATACGCTTAAGTGTTGAGCTCTGTAATTCAGAAACCACAAGTTTGTCATAAAATGTAATTAGATCTTAACGTAAAAAAAATATTTCATCCATTATTGTCAAACTCATATTTTATCTTAAACCTACGGGAACGGAGTTATGTACCAACAATATGTGCTATTTTTTCAAGATGGCGGAGTGAGAAGCGATCACTCAAGATCCTTATGTACCAACCTACCTTTTTATTAGACTCTAATCGACAAATATTTCAAATCACCTAACCCAACTTACGACACATATAAATAATATATTTAAATAAGAATTTTTGTGGATATCTGCAATTTGTTTCAACGATTTTCGTTGATATACTAAATAAATAGAACCACAGATAAAAAGAATAACAAAAATTCTCACTCTAGAGGAATAAATCTACTGAGAAAAAATAAAAATGATATTTAAGATGAAAAAAAAACAAAATAAAGACAAATATTGAATTTAATTTTAACTACAACATACATAAAATAAATACAAGAGCATCAAATATTTGAACTTGCGAACAACCTAGGACCAACAGAAAAAGAAACAGTTTTTTGGAAATAGCAATAAATTTTAACAATTCACTTTCTTATGACCTAAAAAGTTTACAAAACATATACGTACTTAAAAAACATCTAAATAAAACAGTTCTTACAGCCCGTTTGACGAGTGATATGTGATGTTATTTTATCGACTTTTTATTTAAACTATTGTATTATTATATATAATATCCCCTCATACCAGCGTTTTTGATGATTGGAAACATTTCGTACAAATGAAATATGTAATGTAATGTAAATAAAATAATTAAAAGCAGAGAAATGCGTGGCAAATTATAATTGATTTGTTAATTAAAGAAAAAAAACGTATTACGAGCACTCAAAATGCGCACGTGAATTTTCATGTTAGTACCTGTTCAGATCTATTTTTAATTGCTTTTATCAGTTATTGACAAATCCAAAATCAGTGTAATATTACGGCATGTTGATTTTATTGTATAACTCTTATCAATGATTGAAATATTTTCTTTTTTTTGTGATGAATTGATTAAATCTCTGAAATACAAGACTCGAAAGATATCAACAAAACGTCGTTACAGATTTTGACGATTCATCATCATCATCTTCATTGGCTGTGATCGCGCCACTGGCCAGAAGCTGATGAACGATTATCTTTACATTTTTTTCCACTGAACCCTAATTCAAATGAGTGCAATTACCTACCTTGTACTGGGGTTCTGGCAGCTTATTGTTCGGAACTTCTCTCGCAGCGGCAGTATCAGATTCTGTGGTCAGGGAGGATTGGCACTTGTCGGTTTCTTGATTATTAATACGCGATAACACGACACAGTGGTTTATTTATTGGTCTCTAAAGAAAATATCTGCGATCGCGCTGGGAATATGAAATCATATGCATACTCGGTGAAAGTTTGGTTGTTATTAGGGGCTGGAGAGAAAAAGTGGTACCCAGAGGATGATTGCAACATCTCAACTAGGGCCCAGTAGGTAGCAAATAAATCTAACGCCACATCCTGGTAAATGTGCCATACACAAATAATACTAATAATTCCTGCAAAATACATATTATAGGTGAAATGAACATCCAGGCATTAACAAGTATACGATAAACAAATGTTTATATTATTTATTAATTGTTAAAGTAAAAAACATTGTTGCAAACAACTGTTGTGTACATTTGATTATTCACTCTTTTCATAAAAGTGTTATTATCTCAGTTTCATTTTTCTATAGCTGGCTGCTTTCTGCATAACTATATTTATAATTTTCTTTTATGAACAAAAATTTTGAAGACATTATCCGTGTCTTCCAAATTTCTGATAGAAATGCGCAGAGACTGTCTTAGAGATAGACAGGCAGGCTATCTCCGCAGGACAATGGATTACCTTCACCACAGCGCGCGGCCGCATTGTAAATAACTCTCTATTAGAAAACGGAAATCAAGTTCGGGTAGAGTGGGGTTTAAACCTCGGACTGTCCCGTGAGTCCGCAACACAGCCACGGGACCACAACCCGATTCAACTTCGCTCCCATACATTAAGGTTGGGACCCGGACTCCTTTGTGAACCGCTCATTTCGCCTTTTGCGACAAGTATTTATTTGCCAAGGTTGATGAAATAAAATGATGAAATGAAATAGGATATATTTATAAATAAATGTAAACATTTGTACGGTCGGTGATAAATAAAAAAAAATAGCGGTTGAAAACAAAGTTGATTTATTTTAAATTGTTTATTTATTTACCGTTTTAGAATGGAGAAGCCAATAGAAAAACCTCTCTGCATTGTTCTTCCTTGGATTGGCTCTAAACCAAAAAATGTTAACAAATATGCTCAAATATATCTGGAACAAGGATTCGATGTCTTGACGTGTAGAGTAACACCTTGGGAAATCTTAAGACCACTCAAAGGATCTAAAGTATGTTTAATTAATGATTGATTAATTCATAATAAGTACCGATTGAAAGTAATTTTTTTTCATGTTTTCTTTTTACACTTTATTTTTTGTATTTTGGATAAAAAATATATTTTATATGTTACATTTAAACTCTTATTGATGTTAACGTACACATATGTATAATATATTTAAAAAATACATTAGTACTTGCAAATGTGATTTTTTTTATATTTTTATATATATATATTTGGATCTCTGTATTTAGTAGCCTAAAGTGTCACGTACAAAGCTAAGGTACTCGGAAAAAATCATTTTTGTTTGTCATGGAAATGGGATGTTCGATCACTGATTTTGGTTTATTACCTT
Source organism: Micrasema longulum (assembly GCF_059751315.1). Classification (NCBI taxonomy): domain Eukaryota; kingdom Metazoa; phylum Arthropoda; class Insecta; order Trichoptera; family Brachycentridae; genus Micrasema; species Micrasema longulum. Next base: position 170,531 of record NW_028277352.1, read on the forward strand.
TATGAGTCCAATCACTATTGTTGAAAAGTTCAAGAACAATGGCGCGTGATAACTACTTTTAATTACAGTGTGGATATCTGTTAAGGATATGCCATCTTTCCTGCATTCTGCTTCAAGATTATGCCATTGTAAACTGAAAAATGGGCACTGAAATAACAGGTGTTCGATACTCTGTGAAGAAATATCTTCGCATGGACAATAGTCATCATTCCTTAATTCAAACCTATATAGATAACTTCTCATAGCTCAGTGTCCGGTAAAAATTTGGGTCGTTTCGAAAATACTTTGGTGATGACGACTGAAGTTTGCAGCCAGCGTTGGGAAAAACCTTTTTTTATCCAGACACTGAAATTTATAAACCAACTGCTAATCATTATTGTTGATTATGACGTAGTTTGTATAAATCTGATTAATATGTAATCATTTGTCATATGTTTTACGTGCGCTTTAATCACTGACACTGTACAGATTTTTCAGTAATTAATTAATAACTCGATTAAATTAAGTGAGATTAAAAAATAATTCTTAATTTAATATATTTAGTTTGATTTGACTTGAAATTTTATTAAAATAAAAATTATATTACTGTTGCAAAACCAAAAGTATTATTTTCCAATAGTCTACCAAATTCGTGGGTTTAAGGCAGTCTGATAAAAAAAGAATGTTTTTTTTCGAAATTGCGCAATTGAAAATCAAGTAAACATACAAAAAATAAAAGTAAGAATTTTTAAAAGTACTTCTGTTGAAAAATAAACTTCAAAACTTTATGTAATTAAAACATAATTACTTTTCAAATGACAGATTATGCCCCTTAAAATTGAGACCAAACTTTGGTACATTGATTTTCCTGTTAAAACTAAGTATTGAGGTTTTTTTTAAAAGATTCAAAGAATATGAATTGAAAAAAAATGAATTTTCGTTTTTTAAAAGAAATATAAGTATTTTTAATTACATCAATTTTGTGGTATTTTCGTATATTTTTTTAATCCAGCATAGTCATACAAAATTTACTTGCTAAATCCTGCCTGAAAATGTTCTTTAAAAAGAACAAAATATACAACTTCATAATTTGAAAAAATAAGAGACATATATCAAGTCTTGTATCTTATGTAGACTCGTGTGAATCACAGCCACACAAGAGTTAAAAACAAAACTTTTGCCACAGCATTTTTTTTGTTCAATTTATATTAAAGTCAATTGAATAAGTTTTAACAATGTTTGAGTATGTCCAAATGCTTGCAGACTGGCTAGATTTTCTCCCTATGGAGTTGTTCATATTTAAATTTATTTCAATAGAGAGGGAAAACGTTTTTGAGAAGGGAATATGGAAGTCAAAAGATGGAAGAGTTGAGGAAATGTGGATGTTCAAACATGGGCAGAATGGTGAATGTTACACAGTGTGTAAAGTGGCCACTTTAACCAGCCAATGACAGGTCATAAGCCCTGTAAATGCCTAGACTTCCATATTCCTTCTCAAAAACGTTTTTTCTCTCTATTGAAATAAATTTGAATAGATTTTACTTTCATACTAAGGTTTTATATGAGAATCACTATACTAAACTTTAGTCCAAACTTTAAAAAATCGTCCGTACGCATAAATGATCATGAAAAGTACACCATAAAACAAAAGGTTGAATGTAATTCTGAATTTATAATTAAAAAATATTTATTTTTCAGGTTGTTGCATATGACCTCTTGAGATTTTTAGAAGTAAATACTCAGTTCAATCCAATGGTCATTCACGGGTTTTCAGTCGGAGGGTACATGTGGGGAGAGGTTAGCATTCACGCAAGAAAAGAAAAAGCAAGGTATAGTCTGATTTTCTAGCTTTATAAGAGCAATAATATAAATTCAGTAATAATTATAAAAGCCAGCAGAAGGTTAAAGTTTTAGACACAATCGAGAATCAATGCTTCTAATAACTATCTGAAACAAAAAGGAATTAAGATGTTTTACCGAAAGAGACTAAGGAAGTTTAGCCTATCATAATGATTTGTGTTGCCAATAATGATAGAAATAAAACATCTGTTTTCAAAGCAGCAGCAAGGTTTATTACGGGAGTAAAAAAAATATCTTTACATCTTACAATATCTTCGAGATTTGTACTGGTTAAAATGCCCAGAGAGAATAAAATACAAGCTTTGCTGGACAGTATTCAAATCCTTACATGAAATGGCTCCAAGATACCCATCGGACCTATGTACTGAAAATTTCTTCATGGGTCGATTATTTGGGATAGTTGCTGAATGTGCATCTTGAGTGGTTTATGTTATGTATATGTGCCGCATGTAATGCATATGTTTGTGTATGTTTTATATGTGCGTTCATGTGTGTGCGTGGGTGGCTCGGAGTGTACATTCGGTATTTTTATTTATTTTAATTTATTACCTCCATGGAAAACGCAAATGTCAACATTTATTCTTTTCTCACTTGAAATTCTTATTTTTTTATTATTTTTTGCATAGTTTATGAAAACTTAATTGGTCTTTTTATGTTAAAAAAATGTTGTTTTTAATACTTATTATGTATGACTGTATGTTTACTGAATAAAATAAAATATAAATGCATTAGGGAAAATACGTGTCAAAGAAAATCTACAATTAGGTCAGCATTTGATTCAGGCAGAGGAAAGCTTGCCAAAATCCGGCGCTCCCCAAACACTAGGTTCGGAGATCGTGCTTTTGCCATTGCCGGCCCCTCTTCCTGGAACCAATTGCCAAAACCACTTGTGAATCATCGACAGTCCCAGTCGATTCAGATCTCAACATCAATCTCACTTCTTTCGTTTATCATACTGTCAATTGAACGTAGTTATGCAGAAAGCAGCCAGTCATAGAAAAGTAAAACTGAGATAATAGCACTTTTGTGATAAGTGTGAATAATCTATACAACAGATTGAATGTTTTTGACTTTAACAAATGATAAACAATGAATACATTAGTTTTTTCTATATTACCAACAAGAATCTTATTACGTATTTGATCAGTTTTAATGACTTTTAAAGTACCATAAGATTTTTCTATTACTGTGGGTGTTTTCTGCTAATTGAGAAATGCCGCTTTTGTGATCGTCACCATTTCCAGAAGATGGTTAATACAGTTTTATGTATGAAAGCGGTCTGGCTGTTTTTAGCATAACATAAAATTGACCTTATTGCACCCGGTAACATCAATATACCATTTTTTTAATTTTTTGACTGCCTGCTTTCTGCATAACTACGTTCAATTTTAAATCAGAAAATTTAAAATGTAACTTTAGTTTATTTCAGTATGAAATTGTAAAGCACCCTTGAGGTGATTTTTCACAAAAAATGGCATTATATAAATCAGCCAAATAATATAATTATATCATTGCGAAAATTGGTTTGATTGATTGATTCTATGTATGACGATTTTGAAATAAAATGTATTTACTATACAAAATAGTCAAAACAAAGTACTATTTATTCCGGCTCTTTGATGACACTCTAGCTACCAATACGGATTTTTGTTTCCAAAGAAATCCACCCCCATCTCACGAAACGATGTGATAGACCCAGCATCCCTTGTCTTTTTCGGCAACTTATTAAACATCTTTATTCCTTTATGGCACATATTGTTCCAAGTTGCCTTGATTCATAATTTTGGGAGTCTGAAATAATCACTTCTCCTCGTAGAATAGCTTATCAAATGAATTCATTACAACATCAAGTAATTTACCCATCAAACAACGACCATAACACATTAACAATGTTAAAATGAGCCAATCAATAGGTTAGAATCCGCATAAAGATTGGCATAGCCAAACAAGAAAGCTCTCTCCAAATAGGCATAGTATTGATACAATCGGTCCTTGGCACGGGAAACCCCAGTGAGGTCACATTATTTTTATTATTAATTATAGTTTTTAAGCGAAAAATATGAATAAATAAATGAATAGTAAACGTTTTTAATAGGACAAAAATGACCACATTATTTTTTTGGAGTGGGAACATATTTACATAACTGCTTCTAAATATTTTGTTACTATACAATTTTATCACTCTAGGCTGACAAAAAAAAGAATGGTCCTTAAATTTTATGCATCAAAAGGTGTGGACGTCGTGAACTTTCGTGTTGAAATAAATAGTAATTTATTCATTTTATTTTATTGGGTAATTCAACAAAGATACATACTAGAAAACATACAATTTGAAAGCATTCGTCGATACAATTTTATATGCATAAATATCTTCAATTATAGAGTTACACAAAATAGATTATTATATTAAGATGTAAAACATATTTTCGAATATTTTTTTATACAGGATACAATGCAATAAAACGTTGTACGTGTTTACTTATTAAATAAGATTTATTCCTAAGAGATTACTCGCAAAAGCTGAGAGAGTATCATGAAAAATGTCAATTTTATTGTTTCGGCAGTATATATTATATTCCCGACACAAATAAAATCTGAATTAAACGCTTTGGCAAAGCGTGAGCTAGTTCACCACAGAAGGTATATGAAATTTTGTAAATGTAACAGCGAAAATGAATAATAAGGAAATGGAGTAAATGGACTGACCTTTTTGAAGATTCCCTGGAAACTACGGCAAAAATCCACACTGTATAATCTTCATTGTTTTTGACCGAGTGAATTTATTTTTGTTTAATATTAATTGTATTTTATATTTTGAAATGCGTTTTGTATCGAAAATCGACTAGCGATTAACATGAACTTTTGTAAAGTTCATCGTATGATAAATATATTAATAATAACTATTAATTTAGTTTTCTAAAATCTTTATATTGGTGCGAAAAGGACATGATAGAATTTAGCGAGAGAAAAGGAGACAAGTATAAGAATTTATTTACGCTGTGATACATTATAAAAAACGGCCTAAACATATTTTTCATTCTCCTAACACGAGGATAACACTAATAAAAACAAAAGTTTCGGGTATTCAGAATTACGCATTATCAGGCGCAAATATAAAATAAACTAATATAATTTTACGGAAGGAACTGAAAGAATTGGATGGAGGGGAAAGGAAACTTGTTGTATTCTTACTAATATTAAACTGGAAAGTGGCGTAAAAATAAAAAATTGTTTAATTTATTTTCATTTAAAATCTCATTCTTCAAAGTAAATGCCAAAACTCTAATTAATATAATAGTCCTAATGTTTTTTTTGTTGTTTTCAGGTTTAAGCCTGTAATGGACAGGATTAAATCACAAATTTGGGACAGTATTACAGATGTGGATGAGATTCCTTTGGGTCTTTCAAAGGGAGTCTTTATCAATAATGATTTTTGTCAAAAGGCTTTCCAACGAATAATAGAGTAAGTTACCCTTAATAAATTAAATAATGCCGTATTCCTTTGAGGGTTTGATTAACTCTTAAAAGGATTTGCTGAAAAACTCCTTTGGGAACGGTGCTGTAACGTAATGTTACATAAAGCAAAAGACGTAATATTCTTAAGTTCAGACATTTGAACAAAAATAATATAGAGACATACTGTGCAATAATTCATTTCCCATAATTTGTCAAAATATTTTTTTTTTGCCAGTTAAAGTAAAATAAATTGAAAATCATATTACGCTGGTCATTTAACAAGCGTGCACTCCCGCGCACTTCCAATAACCGGATGATTTGAACAAGTGAGAAAAACACGCACTACTGATGTTTTGTTTTATGCATGGTACATGTATCTATCGTGCTATCTGGATGCTGTTGTCTCTTTTATATAAATACAGGCCACAGAACAGCGTCACTGTCTTCTTTGCTATAAGTTCCATACTCCTCTATCTTATCCAGTAAAATAGATTTTTTTGTGGTGTTGGCACCACTTTCACTCATTTAATTATTCTTCGCGTAGCAAGAATAATTATTTTCTGTATTAAAATCCTACATATTTATATAAATTTGACTTTCCAAATCCGGTTGGAAAATGTTTATTTGAAGATTACAAAAAAATACAACTTTAGTATCAAAATAAATAAAATCTATCAAGTCTTGTAAATGTACACAGCCATACAAAAGTTAAATAGCTGCAAACGTATATTCCTTCTCTAAAATGAACGTTGTTATGGGGAAAACAGCCAGCCATAGAAACGTGAAACTGAGATATTAGCACCTTTATGAAAAGAGTGAATAATCAAATCTACACAACAGTTGGAACGTTTCTCAAATTTTACAAATAATAAACAAAAAAATTTTTTTTTTTATATTGCAAACAAGAATCTAATCATGTATTTGACCAGTTTTTTTATAATTTTAAATGTACTGTAAGATTTTTCTACCCTTGTAGGTGTTATCCAATTTCACGTTGGACTGAACATTCTTATGACTTATAAAATCAGTGCTCTATTTACTATTTTCTAAGAATATAATTTATTTTTTAAAAATTTTATTCATTTATTATTTTTTATATTTTTTTATAAATATATTGCATCAAATAAGTATACATATTTCATAACAGAAAATCTATATAAAACTAGTGAATAGAAAAGGAAATGGAGTGTTCTTTGTTTAGAATAGTCTCCATCTAACAATGCTCAGCCTGTTCTAAGATGGAGATTTTTTATCTTTTAAAGCATAAGTAAATCTGTATTAATATAACAGCAACAAAAAAAAAATTAAAACAACTTAATTAAACATCGTTAAAATTCAAATTTAAAGTATGTATCGTCTGCTTAGAGATAAAACTCATTATTTGCAATATTGACCAAAAATGAGTTGACTGTACAAAACTCATTATCTATATTTAATATATATGATATGCAAAAGTCATTATCTGCCCAAAGTGGCCGTACAATATAATAAAATCATTCAAAAACCATTAATTACATTATTTCGAATATTTATGAAAAGTAAAATTTATTATGAATTTTACTTGTTGTTGAAACCGATATTAACAAAGACAAATGTTTACTGTTCTTGCAAAAAAAATAAAATTTTATTCATTTAAAAAATAAGTAAAATATTTAAGAAAATGTAAAAAATAAGCAGACGATATAATGTGCTAAGAATACATGTCACTTAAACATAAATAATATAGTATAGTATATAATAAAAAACAAATATAAATTAATGAAATACATTAAAATTTTTATAATTTGTGCACCAATTATATAAAGTACTACGATTATTGATCTACATATATTTTTCAAAAAAATCTCTTGTTAAACTATTTATATGTGCAGTTATTTTTATTTTAAAATTTGGTTTATAATGGATACTAAATTTGAGTGAATGATTTCAGATACCACATGAAGAAGTACTATGAAACATCAACCATTTATTATTACAAAGGAAGCAAATCTTTTCATTACAATTTGTGCAAAGCTCCAGCCCTATTTATGTTGAGCAAGTCTGATCTTGTTGGGACAGTGAAGATTAGCAAGTCGGTCAGCGACATGTGGGCACAGAGAGGAATAAGGGTGAGTAAAGGTGCACTCTGATCTGAAGTCACGCAACCCGAGAGCGGGGAGGTACAGCAGCGGGGAGTTGGAAGTAAAATCTGACGCACGAAATCCGGATTTTTGTGGATATTGCCTAAAATAAGCGACCAAATAGCAAGAAGCACACGTGCAAACTGACCAACGTATCAAATATTATTAAACTGTGGAGTGATTTATTGAAATGTTTGCTGTTTGCACGGGGAAAACAAAAGACAAATATGAATTATGATTGAAAAAATTTGCCCAAAATTATTTTTATAATTTTAAAACGACTTTAAAATTAATTTACATATATGAGTAAAAATCACAATATATATGTAAATTTTATAAGTTGTTAGTTAAGTGCGTTTTTTTCCAAATCTAAAAATGAGTACTTAGGAGTAAAAAGAAAAAAAAACGTTAAAGGTTATTTATTCGATTCATTTGAAAGAAAATTTTTTGCTCTGTTAGATATTGTATTATTTTTTACGTTAGGTACATTATTTTATTTGATTTCAAGTCTTCAAAATGGAATGTCAAATAGATGAAAGTGAGCATTTTCGACACCGCGTTCTGCTCGCATTCAATCGAGGGAATATATAGCTGTCAAAACTGCTCACGACATTTGCGCAATGAACGGTAAAAACGCTATGAGTTGATGACTTATTTGATTATAGATAGGATAAGATAATGAAAGAGAATGGATAATTGACTAATTTGATGTATTTTTTTTTTGCTGTGTTTTTGTTCTCTTAATTTGGAATAAAACGGACACAACTTGTGTAAACAATCAATACAACTCCTCTTCGACTTATTTTATCATGGCAAGTATGAATTAGTTGCAATATTTGAAAAACATTTTTAACACTTTGTATCCCGGAGCCGTGTAAACACGTCATAATATAACCACGCGTTGTGTCCCGGTCACATGTTTTCACGTGATTTATCAGCTGTTCATAAAAGTGCATTTTATTGGCATCTAGTGACTTTTATAAGCACTTTTTCACTGCTGGTAAACTACGTAAAACACGGGACCGAGACACAACGCGTGGTTATTATAATCACGAGTTTACACGATTTCGGCATACAAAGCACAAAAAAAGAAATAAGACACTATAGGTATATGAGCAAATATTGCAATGTGGCTCTCCATAAAGGCTAATGTTGACAAAACTATTATACAAAAATGACTTATTAAATTGATTTAAATAAATATGAGAAATAAAATTTATTTAACCTAGTATTTTCATAATTATGACACTTTTAAGAAACCCTTCACAAAGAATGAAATTTCACAAAAATGGGCCGGGCACAGGGTAAATTCTGTGTGTATTCGGCCGGTTTACAAAATGTTCAATTCTGTTTTTTCCATCGCGAAGTCATGTTATTAACAATACTTTAAACTAATCATAATGAACTGACTTGTCCACTGTCTCTTCTGCATGTAATTACCTCTACTTACAACAAGTTGCTCGGCCGAGTAATAAAGAGACTGACTCGGACAAGTACTCTGTGAGAGTATTACCGCTTATAAAATAAATTTATTATTCATAAACATCACAAAAAATACTATTAATAGTTTTTTTAACGTTCCAATACTTTAATTTTTTTTTTTAAATTGGGCTAAAAAGTTTGGAAACTAGCAATATTTTTAGTATGTCCAAATGTTCGTAGACAAGCAGTCAACAGATGGAATCTTGAGGAAATGAGAATGTTTAAAAATAGGCAGAATGGTGACTGTTATTGTTTGATTTTAAAATTTCGTGGCAATTATTTTTCATTTATTTCAGATTTCATGGCAGTGTTGGGAAAACTCACCCCATGTGACACATTTCTTGGAACACACCAATGAATACGTCACTCGAATGTACGAACATCTTTCTGGCTTGAATCTGCTGCCGAACCCCGAGAAGATGCTGGCGAGAATTAAATAATAGGGCTTATTACAAACGCAGTGATACTGTTAGTTAAAACATTTAAAACGAACTATTTTACAAAGTGGAATAATTTTAATCAATATTGAAAGCACAAACTTTGCTATGTTCAATACTAAGTTACTTATAAATATTATATTTTTGATACTTTATTATTATTTTATTGAGGTTTTTTTCATTCACTTTTCATAATAATGATTATAAAGGTTTATTATGAACATAACAATAAATTAATCTTCTACATTTTTTGTAATAGATTTCTCTGGATAATGTGTAGTCTGCTGCTGTACTAAGTCAGTACAACCTGTTTTAAGGGAGACGTTTTTATTTGCTGTGCAAAATAATAACAAAACATGGCTACATACTATGTATTTATAATACAATTTTAATTATCCATATCATTATTTCGACTATTGTGAACCGACAATATAATTTAATTTATAATTACTATTTTTTTAATAAATATAATTAAACAATAATGCCATATTTTTTAATGTACGATACGATGATACACTTATTTATTTGACCGATTAGGGCTTTCACCTTCTGAAGGACATCTTTAAAAAGGAATTATTATAGGATTCTTTCAAGAGTAGTCGATACATGACATAAATCGAATTAATAATTATATTGATTGATTTTATTGATCCTAACATGATCCGAATCGAACTCAGGCGAAATTACCCCTCCTCATACCACTAAACCTTCACTGAAACCCTAATTGTCAAAATACCATTAGTAGGAAAAATTTTGTGCAAAGACCCTATTCGTCCTAACAACCTCTCAGACCTTAGGGCAGACAAAACGGGTCCTTGAGCATTGTTAGCGCGCAGTTTTCTTGAGTTAGTTAACTATTTAGATTTGTAATTTACTATTTAGATTTGTAATTTGACAGGTGGAAGCATTGAAGAGACATGAGTGTTTCAATAAGGATAAAATAGTGATTGTTGCACAGCTCGAAAATGTATCACTTAAACCAGCGAATGACAGAATGTTTTCCATCTTGGCTGTAAAATCTATCGATTTTGTAATTTTTTAAACTACAGCAAGAGATTTAATTCATACATTCTCGCATATTAATTAGACTAAAACTAGTTTCGTCATATTATTTAGGTACTGACTATAAAACACGGTGTAAAAATATAACATGGATTAACCAAATATGGCGCTCGTAAAGCCGTTCAACTTTTAAGTCTAAAATCACCGAACAAAAAGTTTAATTATTAAATTACTGTCAGATCCAAATTTTACTGTTCTCGATATGAATAAACGGCCAAATTTATTGAGAAATTTGTATACCGCACAATTAATTTAATTATCTTGCTCTGCTTTAATTTCTGCTATTTGCAAGACGATTTGTGTAGGCGATTCACTTATGTATGCATACGTAAGATTGGCATACATTAAAAAATATGTTTAACCCTTCCATCTCGGGTGTTTATTCAAATAAACACAAATTGTACTATTTATTTACTTATTTACCGAAATTAAAAATTTCTTAAGTTTGATTTTAATTTCCGGTATCCTTAAGTACATCTCAATTTATTCAAATTATTTTTCAGTCGGTATTGCACGGAAAAAAAGTTTTTTAGGCTTCTGTCCGTTTTGTTTGTTTTGAAGCGAATTCTTTCTTTTGATATTTGAGGCATGCTTGAAATATATTTTACTAAAAAAAAAAGTTTTATTTTCATTTTTTATTTGGATAACTAACACCTACATTTATCATACATACACAACAAAAAAAAACAATACAAATTAGCCAATTACAAGTTTTCACAAGTACCACAGTAAGTTAAAATATATTCTTAAACAAAAATAAACATTATACTCCAGGAATTTTAGGTATTAAACTTTTAAGATTGTTTGTACAAATAATATCTCAGCCCATCCAAACTAATTTTAAGACTTTTTTATTTTATTTTATTTTTAAAAATATTTTTTTAAAGCCAACTAACAGGCTTATGAAAGCCCTAAAATATTGGCAATATTGAGTATTTATAATAAAGTAACACTTAATCTCAACAAGTTTAAATTTGAAAAAGTATAATTATGGCATAATCTAGGCGGACATGGCAAGTGTGTCATCGCGAGTCAGGAGTGACAACAGCGCTAGCTTCTTTAATGCTTGCCTTTGGTATAGGAACACATCGACAAAACCGTTTAGTGAGATTTTGTTCACTGTTCTTAGGATCCTTGGCAGAGGGGAAAAGAATCCGATGTTAGTTTTATATTTTCCCACAGCAAATACAGGTTTGGTATGCAAGTTACGGCAAAATACATTAAGGTTTATCTGAGCAAGGATATCATGGGCATCTTTACAGTTAGATATCCATTTGTGCAAGAATATCAAACTAGCCAAATTTTTTCTGAATTCTAAACTAAAAATATGAAATTACAATAGACGATCATAATAGTTGATTATGAAAGTATTTGATCCGATTCTAAATATTAACAATTTTTTAAATTTACGCTGCACCGATTCTATCCGCGTTATATGAATATTATAATTAGGAGACCATATTATAGAATTAAATTCAAACAAACTACAAACAAATGATTAATACAATGTAATTGCAATTTTCGGGCTTTTGAATGGCTTAGATATTAGCAAAATAAATCCACAGATTTTGGACGCTTTCTTTAAAATCTGGTCACTGTGATGGTTGAATTTAAGTTTGTTATCAAAAAGTATCCCAAGATCTCGAATTGTCTCGACGTTTATTAAAATTGTGTTGTCGATTGAATAATTGAAAACGATTTTATTTATTTTTCTTGCAAATGTAATAGACATACATTTATTTATATTAAAAAATAAGTCGGATATAAGACTTGCATTCATTATAGAGATGCAATACAAATGCTTCTCCAGCCCATGCAATTTTATCTCGGTTAGCTCGAGGATGGTTGAATACGGCAACTATCTTTTGCAACTCTCCACTGCTTAAACATTTGGAGATTTTTACCTTTGATTTTCAAAAGAATTTGACATAAATATGAGTTTTGCCTATAATTAGGTGAAACTAGAGGACTATGAAGAAAAAGGGTTATTCCAAAGAACTTTTGGGGAACATCAATATTGAGTTTGGATAGTAATTCATGACAGTCAATTGAACCATAAGCAATTTTCAATAGGTAATAGCTATTTTGCGTCATTTTTGCAAAGGTGATCTTTTTTACTAATTTTATTGTGGGTATCGATCGGAATTTACTAAATTAAAAACTCTAATATTTCAAAATAATTACCTACACATTTTTAACGAATTACATCGATTAATTATCAGCTAGAAACTTAGTATGTAATCAATCGTTGATTGTGTATTAATGTAAAAAGTCAATTTTAAAACTACTAAAAAAAACTTAACTTAAATTCCAAAATGTTTTCTTCGGCACAGGTTTTACCGGTGATGAACACATTGTTAATTTGGATGTGTTCCTAACATGGATTAAATAAATAAAAATCCAACCTTAATTTATAATTAATGTAGCATTAAATGTCATAAAAAATTGTACCGGAAATGTTCAAGTTATTTTATTATTTTGGAATATATGAATGAAAAATATGTTTTTATTACAAACATATTAATTAACTTAGGTGTGAAAGGGTTAAGACAATTTTCATCTAATTATTTTTATTATGAATAACTTATCTACATATATCGCAGTAAAAAAAATACGGTAGTTGCTTTTTAAAAAAAATTAAAGAACAATATTTGCGCAAGAATAAATAAACATTATTTAACAAATTCATATTTGTTCACAAGTGATTAAATATATATTTTATATTTCTCCGTGAAATGAAAACTGGGTTGTAGTGGTCACGCATCGGTAAATACTAGAATTTTCTAACTCTTTCCTGTTTTTTTCGCTAGTTATTTGTGTGATAGGCAGCAGTTTCGGGAGATACAAATTGCAGAATTTTCAACTTGGTCTGGAGTACCACAGGGCTCAAATTTAGGGTCGCTACTTTTTTGTTGATTTTTGGATTTTCTGAATTTCGTCTCTTTGCTAATCTTAAATTAAATTATAATGTTCTTTACGTTAACGACTGCAATGATGCAACAGGATATCAATAAAATTCTTAACTGGAGTAAAGATAATAAACTAGATTTTAATATTGACAAGTGCATTGTGAAGAAGCGCCAAAAATAATCATAGTTTGTATTATAATATTAAGATGGCTGATGTTTCTTTGAAGCATAGCTCGAAAACCAAAGACCTGGGAGTGACTTTTGATACCTTATAAACTTTTCATAGTCACGTTGTCAATGTGAATCATTCAGCTTCGAATATATGATTTATGATACGTAATTTTAAACACTTCGCAGAATTGAATACTATTAAACTTTTGTAAACAAATTAAGTGCCTAGCATTTTGGAGAGTAGTGCGGTGGTGTGGGGGGCTGAAAAAGCCACTTACTCACTAATGGTTGAGAGAACACAGAAGTTTCTTCATTACTTCTATTTGAGAGAGTGTGGATACTACCAATTGCAGTACTTATCATTGTTCCTTTTAGGTATGCTTGGTATCACAAGATTGCGGGCCTGAAGGAGCATTGCCTTGCTTATGATGTCCTTAAAACTTCTGAAAGGGTTCATTAACAATTCCAACATTTTGGAGCGCATCAAATTATATGTTCCGAGCAACTGTTTAAAAGCTAGGCAATACAGACCTAGACTTCTTCTAGAATGCAGGACAAATTTACCATTGTTGATGCCTTTGGGGAGAATGATTGGTCTGTTGAATAGCCTACCAAGAGAGGTGGATCTTTTCCATGCTAGGATTACCAGTTTTAGATTCTTCCTCTCTATGTATCATATTTTTATTTTATTTATTTGTTTATTTTTGCACTACAACAGGCCCATTGGGCCTAATTACAGTGGTGATTACATCACAGAAAACCCAGGCTTGAGAAGAATCACATTTTATTTTTTTGATGTTCTCACCGGGAATCGAACCCGGAACCTTCCGCATGTGAATCAAGCGTGTTGACCACTACACCAAGGAGGCCGCCATCATAATGTGTATTAGTGACTTATTAGTTGAGGGCTACGCACTATTTGCTGAAACTGAGAAGCATTTAGTAATGCAATAACGTGTTTGTATATTAAATTAAATTTATTTTGAAATAATCCCGATTTGCCTGTTTATCTGAGAGAACTCTTCTAACCTCTATCTCAACATGGGCTATCTCTGCATTCTAGTAATGAGAGAACCCTTTTAATACCCATTCATCGTTCCAATTTTTAGCATCGTAAATTACTAATTGCTCAGTTGTGGAATAATCCACTCCTTAATTTCAAAGGCGCCCCTTCTTTATTTACATTTAAACTAAGATTGAAACGTAGCTATATGAATATTGGAGTTTTTCCCCTTTCTTCCTTCTTTTTTCTCACCTTCTCTCATCTCTTCTTTGTAAAGTGCAGATTTTAAGTTTTTTTTTCTTAAAAAAAAAACAGTGTATAGCCATATTTACAAATGTTAAATATTGTTGTAAAATTATAAGATTCAATATTAACTTATAAATACCGGAGATGGATCCGATAAGATCCCATATAGCCATATATACCAGGGGCGAACCGTGTATAGAAGCGATTATGCACAGCTTACCATTATATTTGACTAACCATAATAATGTTTTATTGTAACTTTATTTACAGAAAAACAAATAATTAATAGCCATTTATTTTAAATAATTTCCACCGTTTGTATTTTTATCCTAATATAAATATACATTTTAATAAAGCGCGCCCAGCGCCTGTGGTAAGTCAAGAAACTAGACAATTATTCCAGCTTATTTTTTCATACAAATAAGTACACTATATTTTGAATGTATTAACCCCAGTGCGGGTTTTTTCTTTTAGATTAAACTTGCAGATTACACAAATTATTTGAAGATTCTTGATTTGGAAAACAGTATTTTGAACATTATTTCCTAAGGACTATTTTTCTTTGAGATGGTACTTTTGACATAAGACCATAATTACTTTCATGTGTCATATTGCAGGACATATAGCACTCTACGCGGCCATTTTTCGCACTACTAATTACTAGAACAATGCGGCCAGTTGACATTTCAATTGAACACCTAATATCGACTGAATTCATAGTGGTATTTTTTTATTTATTTTTTAATGAATTATATATCAAAGTAATGTATAATATATCACGAAATTACATCGTTTGAGTTGATTTCATGGATGAGAGTTGTTGTATCACACAGAACCACAGAAAAAGATCAATTTATAGTATATAGTACTTACAATATTTTATGTACCTACCTCCTATGTAGGTACAAATATATGATATTTTTTTATTGCTTACCTATAAATAAAATCACCATTCGCCACTGATAGGTGCACATGTCCAATATTATTGTAAAATTGTAAGATTCAACATTAACTTATACACACCTGAGATGATCCAAAAAGACCCCTTATAAATGATCGTTTGTGTGAAGAGTGTTTTTAAAATAAAAATTTCCTTAACTACACCATGAAAAATTGTACACAAAACTTTACCACACATCTTTTTATGATTCAGAGCATATTGTGATGAAAGAATAATGTTGTAAAAGTAACAAAAATGACAAGGAGACGATATTTAAAACTGGGTCTAATTTGACTCAACACCGCCTAGAACTTTTTTTGATCCAGCTAGCTTTAAAAGTTGATATACCTAGAATCTGTACCTACGATTTATTTTCTCAAACAAAACGGTTTATTTATTTATTTATTTATTAACGGACATTGTCCATGTATACAATTTATAAGGTTTAAATATTACAATAAAATAGTAGTTTAAAACATTTAAAGAAAAAAGAAAGAAGCATTGACAAACATAAGGGACATCGAGACAAGATCTGGACTATTTATTTAGTGCTCGTTTAAATCGTTGTAAACTTAAACCAAAAAAGTCCAGATCCTGTCTTGAGTTAACAATACGACAAAGGCGGGTCATTGGAGAATTTAGGCCATAGTTTGTTCTATGCTGATCGTTGAACAGTACTTCATTGTTTCTCAATCTACGAGTCGGAATATTGAATTTTACTTGTCCCAGTAATGATGGAACATCGATTATACCATTTAGTATGCCGAACATATATATGGAGTCAATATTAGTTCTACGTTTTTGTAGACTAGAAATATTTAACATTGACTCTATTTCAGCATAAGAATAATTATCTCTCTCTAGTCCAAGCATCCACGCTATTTTTCGAAGCAAGCGATGTTGGACTGATTCAATGTGATTTATGCGATTGACATAGAATGGAGACCAGACCACTGAGGCATATTCAAGAAGAGGGCGAACAGTTGAGCATTAAAGAGTTTTGATTGTACGGACATTAGTAAAATCAGAGGATATTCTGTTAATGAAGCCAAGTAATTTCAGTGATTTATTTACTGTATTATCTATATGCTCGTTGTATGTCAGTTTATAGTCCAAAACAACTCCTAAATCTCTGATGGACTTGACTACATCAATTTTGGAGTTTTCTAATAGGTACTCGAAGGAAATTGGTTGTTTTGTTCTATGAAATGACATTATTTTGCATTTTTTAATATTTAGTTCTAATTTATTGACTTTACACCATCGGTTAAAAGAGTTAATGTCTGATTGAAGAAGAAAGCAGTCTTGTAAAGTTTGAATTATTTTGAGAATTTTGTTGTCGTCCGCGAAGAGCCAAAAACGAGAGTAAGAGAATGATTTAGCAACATCATTAATAAACAAATTGAAAAGCAGGTAGGAAAACGGTTTGGGTAGGTAGGAAGAAATTGCCTTTTTTATAAATTAATTATAATTTTTTGTTTTTTTTTTTAATATAAACAAATTAAAACTTTAAATAATTTTTAATTAAACCATCATTTATAATAAATTAAAAGGGCATAAAAATTAATTTAATTTAATTTTTAATTTATTATAAATGATGATTAAATGTTTATATTTATTTTCTTATTGTCAGCAAGGAAGATGTAAATTTAATTTATAATGTGCCCATGTATGTATATAAAAGTATTAAATAGATGAATAAATAAAATTATACTTCAATGATTTTGCCTATGTTTCCACGTGCATATATCTTGAATTCCAGCTTCTGCGTTTTTAAAGTTAAATCGAGTTGATACATTTATTTTAAACTTCGCTTATATTTACATACTTCAAATTAAGTGAAATTATATTTTATGTTAATAAATAGGTCGCATTATCACCAATAAATATCGAATTGCTTGATTTATTGGACAGTTCATTGATGTTGTGAGAATAATATGTCAAATAACTCATTTGATATCAAGAAAATACGAAAACAAAAGAGTTGTACAAAAAAAAATGTTTATTTTAATTTTAATTATTCATAAGACATCCGAATTAAAATTTTACAACATTCAATTTAACATTTGTGTCCTTCACATCCAAACGTTGATAACTCCAAAAAAACAATTATTAGTGACATTGGATAGAGTACTACCACGATTTACTAAAAGCAAAAGATTTTTTAAATATTTATATGACTTTGTTTTGTATTCTTATTCATAATATTTTGATTAAAAATTCTGTTTTGATTTTCATATTTTTAGTTTTTTTTCTTGCTATTACTAAGCTTAATCAGGGTTTGCCAAGCTTTGTTCTGCGGAACACCAAAGTTCCACGGAGCCTGCAAAAAAATGGAGCAATTTTATTCGAAAAAACACTTTCAAAAAAATTTAATACAAAGGTTCCTTTTCAAAAGTTATAAACTCGCAATAACAAGGATAGGGAATATTGTTGTGCAAACAATTGGTGCAATGGGCTCTTATATTTGGAAGGATATATTTTTTGCATGTGGAGATTTTATATATACACATTTAACAAATTACAACAGGGATGGAGAATACCTTAAATAAGGGAATATGGAAGTCTAGGTATTTACAGGGCTTATGACTTGTCATTGGCTGGTTAAGTGGGCACTTTACACACTGTGTAACATCCACCATTTTGCCTATGTTTGAACATCCAAATTTCTTCAATTCTTCCATTTGTTGATTTTAGCGAAGTTAAAGGGCTGAAACCTTTCTTGTTGTTAAGAGATTCATCTGACTGAATTATTTCACATCCTAGGCAACGCCTGAAAACAATTTTTCAATTTTCAAACTTCTTCTTGGACCAGTTGGTTTCATTACAATATTTGAGTTTGTCCAAACGTTCGTAGATTTGAAGAAATTTGGATGTTCAAACATAGGCAAAACGGTGAATGTTACACAGTGTGTAAAGTGGCCACTTAAACCAGCCAATGACAGGTCATAAGCCCTGTAAATGCCTAGACTTCCATATTCCCTTATTTAAGGTATTCTCCATCCCTGTTGTAATTTGTTAATCTTAATGACTCCCGAGGGGGTGAAATCCAGTCTTTTGTTTACGAACATTTGGACAAACTCAAATATTGTAATACACACATTTAGTTTTTTTGGCGTTAATAACTAGACCAAAGCAATTACAAGTGTAGTGTCGTCAGCAAATATAAAGCTACTTACATCTTTAAATAATTTACACATCATTGTAACGTGTATTATTTACAATTTCGGATGACAGCCGGTCTCTTGAACTTGAGACGCATTGTTTAAACCTTAACTTTCGTTTGTATTTCTTGCCATCACAGCGCTGCGATTGCAGTTTCGCGCAGGCAAAAATGTTAAAAACGCAAGTATAAAATGGTGAAGATATACTCTGAGGGCCTTACTTATGAATCGGGTGTAAAGTTAAGCTTGAGAATAGTGGTAGGATAATAATGGTATTAGATTAGTACTGAGATTAGAGCACGGCTATCGGCAGCAAACATATGTTATACTGGCTTGTTTAAACATCTGGGATCCGAATTGCTCACTAGAAAAACAAAAACCATTATTTACAAAACTCTCCTCAGACCGGTCATTACATATGGTGCCGAATGCTGGGTTATGACCAAAAGAGATGAAAATATGGTATCAGTATTCGAAAGAAAAATATTAAGGAAGACATTTGGTGCTGTCAACCAAAACGGAGACGGTTTAATCATGAATTAGAGGCACTCTATGGCAAACCCAACATCGCACAATTCATCAAAATAAAAAGATTACATTGATTGGATGAATGAATAATCGCACCCCATAAAGATTCTTTATACCACTCCGGAAGGCAGACAAAGCAGAGGCAGACCAAAATCAAGATGGCTGGATAATGTGGAAAGTGACATTAGAGCGATTGGCCTGAGCAGGGACGAATGGAGACACATTCTGGAGGAGGCCAGGGCCCACAACGGGCTTTAGCGCCACTGATGATAATGAATGATGGTATAGCAAAAAGCATTTCTTACTCTGTGATAGCGACCATACAAACTTATACCTGCACATTATGTGGTATAACGCTGGAATAAGCACGCGATCTGTCAAAAGTCATATTTTTCGGTAAACGAAATGGATAGTTACAAAGTTTTTTTAAAATTTTTAAACAGTTTTGAAGTCCTGCAATCTTCTTCAAGTGAATTTTAATAATATGTTTTAAAAATATGTGCAATGTTATAGGTTTGTATGTATTTTAATTTATTGTGATAAAAAAAGAAACGCGAATAAACTAAAGAACTCTTTTTTACCTTAAATTAATTAAATTAAATTAATTTATTTATTACAAAATGCAAGGTTTATAAACTTTACATATTACATGACATTACATATTTTATTTGTACGAAATATTCCTAATCAACAAAAGTGCTGGTATGAGGGGATATTGTATAAAAAAACACAATAGTTTAAATAAAAAGTCGATAAAATAACATCACATATCATTCGTCACACGGCTGTAAGAACCTTCTCCTCTTCTTCCTAATTTTGATATCTTTTTTTAACGGCTTTCTCCATGTTCTCCATTACACTAACAGTAGTCTCGATTTGACTTTGACGTTTGTTTGTTTTTGCTATAAAAGTTACTGCGCACGCGCACATCTCAGTGTTGACTGTTTAAAAAAATGAAGCATGAAATAACTAGTGAATTGTTTTTCCAGGTAATAAATATTTTTATAGGTAAGCTTTTTGTATATCGGTTATAAATAGTTAAATCGCGTTTGGTTATTTCTCAATGTAAACCTGGTATGAGAAAATTTAATATGTAAGGCCCCAAGAGTTGTACAAACACAATTCCAGGATTAGGGGACAGCTAGCCCACCACATACCGCACGCCGCATCTGAGGAACGCAAAAAGCTACCCGAGGGAGCTCTCTGCAATCTTGTGGCCTGGCCATCTTTAGGGATTACATAAATAAGCTTTGAAAATGCTTTAATACCATTTTCTCTCCACGTATGGATTTCTTACTTATCCTTGGTTTTTCCACTTGCTTCAACCTTCCATTCTTCCGTTTTTCCTTTCACACGATTAGTAATTACCATAACGCATCTAGATCTCATGGAAAAGTATGTGGTATAAATAAAATTAGCATTATTGCATACGTACCTTTTGAATTCGATTAATTTATTAGCATTCTAATGATCTCTAGGTGATAATTTATTAAATATATTGCCATTGCTATAAACCTACTGCTAATCTTATGGATTTTAAAGTGTGTTATATTATGGAGTATAATCTCTTCAATGACTTTAATGAACTAATTGAATATTCTCAATACTTAATGTTCTAGATAATTGTAATTACTTGTTTATTTCATTCATTTATTTCCTTAAGTAAGTAGATTGCATTTTTGTATATCGACTAATATGAACAACCATTTAAATTATAATATACTCATTCTGTACCTTAGACGATAAAACACGGTAGTCCACTTTTTACCGTTTTGAATTTTAAAATGCAGAATAAAACATCAAAGTCCACATTCATCATAAAAACGCCTTTTTGAATTGAAATAAAAGTTCACTTTGTTTTAATGCAAAAAACATCAGTAGTCCCAGATACGCTTTTTTAATAATAATTAAAAGTATAAATAAAATGTTTTTTAAAAATTTCAAAAAAAATACACGTAAATAATATACTTACTTTTTAAAACATTGTTTTATTTTTAATTTGTGGATGTAGCCACTCAACTGGCCCATATGAACGATTTGAAGTGTCGACGTATTATTTATTTTATACATTAGAGTATTTTCACATCAAACATAGTTATAAAAGAGACTACAAATTTAATTTTTAAAATACGTAGGTGCATGAAATGAAAAAAAGAATGAAAGAGAAAAGACTTACAATAAATATAAATTATACTCTGATATCAAGTCTTGAAAAACGCAGATGCATTGCAGATATAATCTGCATGTATAAAATTATGAACTGTCTCATTGATGCCCCTGAAATTTTGCAAAAGATTCTTTTTAACGTTCCCACCCGTAGACTAAGAAATAATGAAATGCTTTTCCTCGGTCACTACAGGACCAATTATGGTGCACAGTCGCCTTTGCCCAGAATGATCAGGCGGGTGAACGATCATCAAGATCTTGATTATTATGGTGTAAGGATGTCTTTCTTTACAAATCAGCTAAAGAATCTGTATAGTTAGCCTATGCTTTTTACTTAATCTAAAAAATCTATCATCTGTCTTTGCTGCTTATTTCTGTTCCTTATATTTTTTTATTCCTTTGTAAAAATTTCTTTTAATTGTAATGTTTATAATGGACTTTGTCCGTAAATAAATAAATAAATAAATAAATAAATAAATAAATAAATATATGAAACATATTCCTCAACTTCTTTTCTAGTCCTTTTAGTTTTTAATTTATAGACTAGAGTTGTACTTTTATAATAAAAATAATAAACTTTTTATATTGAAAGTTCTTTATAGATGGAAATTATTATATTATTTGGTTCAAACGTTATCATGTTTGGGAAATCTCACAATCACAAAATCTGGTTTTCTGAACATTTCGTTCAATGTGACTCTCGTGGTTTGTCCGTAAAGGTACAGAATTTATAAATAATTATTACAATAAATATAACTTTAAAAAAAATTCAACAAGTTTTATTTCATTCATACTTTCAGGCATATAGTTTTCTCTCTCTCACCATACAGTTTTTACCCTTTATACATTAAGCAACATTATACATTTGAACATGGTTATTATACAAAATTTACACAAAATGAAGGTTTGGTGATTCCAAAAATAAGCAACAAATATGGAGAAAGAACTCTTAAATATGTGGTACCAGTTATGTTTAATTTGTTACCAAACTATCTTAGAAATGTCATCACTAAAAGTGGCAAAGGTATAATAAGAGACTGGCTATTCGATCAGGGCCTCGATTATAATGGGAAGAAAAATTTTATCTTCAATTTTATCTACAAAGTAAAATTAAGTTTTCTGTACGAAAAACAGAATACGTTTACATTTTTTTTCTAAACATGTTTCATTACCGGTTACCGACAAAAATACATCGAATTTTCATACAAATATACAGACTTTCGTACATAAATACCGATATTAGTTTATACCGTCTCAATATATACCAATGAAGATAGCCGTTCATAATCGCGGCCCAAGAGTTTATATATTAATAAAATGGAATATTTGTTAATATAAATATCTACAGGGCAGGAATACAAATATGTCATATTGACATGGATATTTATATATGTGTATATATATGTATGTGTATATATGTGTGTATGCATGTGTATGTGTGCATGTACGGGTATTGATATAGATATGGATGGACATGGATATAGATATAGATAAATATATAAATATAGATATAGATATTTTATTTTTATTTTTATTTTTATTTTTATTTTTATTTTTATTTTTATTTTTATTTTTATTTTTATTTTTATTTTATTTTATTTTATATATTTATTAACGGACATTGTCCATATTTCCATGTATACAATTTATATGGTTAAAATATTACAATAAAAGAATAGTTTAAAACATTAGAAAAAGAAGAAAAGCAGCATTGACAAACAAAAGGGACATCGAGACAAGATCTGGACTATTTATTTAGTGCTCGTTTATATCGTTGTAAACTCAAATCAAAAAAGTCCAGATCTTGTCTTGTCAACAATACGACAAAGACGGGTCACTGAAGAATTAAGTCCACAGTTTGTTCTATGCTGATCGATGAACAGTACTTCATTGTTTCTCAACCTACGAGTCAGAATATTGAATTTTATTTGTCCCTGTAATGATGGAACAACGATTATACCATTTAGTATGCCAAACATATATGTGGAATCAATATTAGTTCTAAGTTTTTGTAGACTAGAAATATTTAACATTGACTCTATATCAGCATAAGAATAATTACCTCTCTCTAGTCCAAGCATCCATGCTATATATGATATGGATATCGATATGGATATGTAAAGAAATAATGTTTTTTAAAAAAGGCTGTGTGCATATTAAATGCGTACAAACTTCTGTTTTAAATTTTCGTATTCCGGTTTCGTATTTATTTTTTATCTTATAATTGCGATATCAAAAATATTAATGCCATCAAAACTCTTTATTGATCACTAGTTCGACCCTATCTAGAATACACTTCTTCTATTTGGTCTCCATTCTACAGGACTCATATTGACCATTTCGAGTCTGCCCAACACCGTTTTTTAAGAAAATTGGCATGGTTGCTCGGATTACAAAGGGGTAATTATTCTTATTTTGAAATAGAGCAATCTCTTAATATGGCTTCATTGGAGGGACGTAGAACTGAGATGGACCTTATATGCATTTTCGAAATACTTAATGCTTTAAGTGATGTCCCATCTCTGTTGCAATCAATTTCTTTTCATGTTCCCAACCGTGTCACCAGAAGTCAAAATCTGTTATTTATAAAATCTTCTAAGAGCAACCTTGGTGTTTATGCCCCAATGTCCAGAATGTGTAGATTAGTCAATTCATCACACGACTTGGAATTTTTTGGGATAGATCTTCCGGCTTTTCGTAGATCTCTTCGCGACTAAACAGTGTGGGATGAAGTTGGATTGGCATGGTTTAGCTCAAAGTTTTTGGTCTTTCGTTTTTTTTAATATACTGTATACTATTATTGTTTTGACCTTGTTTGTCTTTGCTAAATAGTTTTATGTTCTTTTTGTTCAGTTTCTTGCATTTATGTTTCTTCATGTAACTGTTGTAATTGGATTAGGCCGTATATAATAAATAAATAAATATCATATACTTTTTTTTGCATTTTTCTAAATATTATTTGAAAACATAAATTAAATATATTTTTTTCGCTCTTTATATTTAAGTTAGTAGTAATTACGAGTATTATTACAACTATGCAGTGTTAGCATATGTTTTCATGTAAAGGATCTTTACCGACAAGCCATATTAATTGGCTCGGTGAGTCCTGTAAAAAAAATAAACACGTAATATTGTATGCAAATAATAAACAATTTTTACAAAATAAAGCTGTTTTGTGTTTTTTTCTTAAGTGTTAGTCTTATCGTATTACTAGTTTCTCATTTTTATGTGTACAAAAAGAGCATGTAAATCCTGTGTCCCAAAATATAACGCTTTATGTCACGGGCGCGGGCGGTTATAACAATCTTTTGGTCTTCAATAAAGAATAGTTTTTTTTTTTTTTTTTTACTTTAAAAATATTTCCAAAATAGTCTTAAATTAAAGTCCTGCCGAGATGCATACATACAACTCGTCAGCAGGTTCTTATAAATTGCATCGATTATTTACACTTATCGCAACAAAATATCAAAACAAGAGGTGAAACAAACATAAAGAATAGAATACCTAAAAGCAGAACTATTATTTTTTAGAGGCATTTGACATTATTGAGATACAGATTATTTAACATGATGGATCCTGACATAAAGACATCTGTCTTTAAAGGAAGATAGTGAGCAGGTGAATTGACCTTTTAATGACCTGTAATTTTTTTCTGTAAGAAAAAAAGTTTTTATTTTAAAATGTGTCTTTTATTTTTTATTTAAAAACAAATAAAAAATTGTTGTATTATAATTTTAAATATATTTTGTAGTTTAGATTTGATTCATTGTTTATAATTATTGGTATTTGCATTTAATTATTGTTTTTGTTATAATTATTATAATTTATTATTGGTATGCTTTCAAATTTGTATTTATTTTTCAATATTATTATTTTTATTGTTATTCTTTCTTTTTTTTATTATTATTTTGAACAATATTTGCGTTTGTCTAAATGATTGTAGACAAAAGACTGGATTTCACCTCGGGAGTTATTAAGATTAACAAAATACAACGGAGATGGAGAATACCTTAAATAAAGGAATATAGAAGTCTAGGCATTTACAGGGCTCAACATTATTTTTGGTACGTGTACTTGTACAAATCTGGATTTTCTCCCAAGGGGGAGTAGGTATATATTTTTTTATTTATATCCCTACAGAGATGAGGTAGAATTTTTTCAAATTCAGGATTATGGATATTCGAGCGTTTACAGGGCTTATGACCTGTCATTGGCTTGGGAATGTTGTAGTACTTAAAGTGGCCACTTAACCCAGCCAATGACAGGTCATAAGCCCTGTAGACGCTCGAATATCCATAATCCTGAATTTGAAAAAAATCTACCTCATCTCTGTAGGGATATAAATAAATAAATAAAAAAAATTACAGGGCTTATGACCTGTCATTGGCTGGTTTAAGTGACCACTTTACATGCTGCGTAACAAAAAAATAAAATATAACCAATTTCTACATTCAAAGAAATCCGTTTTGTTCGGTTTCTATGATTAAAAAAGTCGTTGAATTGGTGACGAATTAGTGTGTAAAAGTATTTTTATAAGATGATACAACTTTTTTGCCATCATAGACATTATTTTTTGTGTTGTGTTTTGACTTTTATTATTTATGGTATCTTGTTTCTACCTACTAACCTTTACGCAGAAAATCATCAAATTGTGGCAATGTGCCAAACATAAGAACTTCTCATTATTGTTCGAAACATTATAATGTTTTGTTTTAGATGAATACCTTACGATCCTATGAACTTATGATCTAGAAGAGGAATAAATAAAAATATTTCATACGCTGCGTTGGTTAGATGCGCAGATAAAAGAGGTAGATAAGAGATAGAATAGTTAAGTATACCGTCTCGATACATACCGATTAAGATAGCGTTTGTAATTGCCTTCTGAAGTCAAATGCATCCCAAATCAATTTTATATTTATTTTACAGAAACATACAATCAACAATGATTAAATCTCATAATAAAGATCAAGTTAAAAGACAGACCAGAGAAGTTTCTTAGTGAAATTCATACATATAAATAAAGGTACATTTTTTAATGTGTGCGTGCGCATATATAAATATATTTTTTATTCTTATTTTTAACTTTACAATACAACCAAGAGGCATTTACAAAAATTATACAGGTAAGTACAAACATGGTTAGTAATAATTTAAATAATAAACAACACTTTTTCATATATATTTATTTATTTATACTTTTTTAAGTTAGTTCATAACATCTTAAGAACTAATACAAACTTTTAATAACATTACAATTTTTTTATCAAAATTTCTCAATAACATATTTTTTCAAATTCATTTGAAATATTTCAATATTTTCTTTCTCCTTTACTTCTTCAGGTATCTCATTGTACATCTTCAATCCATTGTACAATGAGTTTTGAGATTCTGTTTTTCTCCTCATTGGTAATCTTACCTTTTTTCCCCTTGTTTCATGTGAATGACATTGTTGGTTAAATTTTATTATTGTTTTTATCTTATTCATCCTTTTAATTAATTTATGCATAAAAATTGCTGCATTATATTTTATTTGCTGCTTTACTGTGAGCAAGCCAATTTCTTTGTGCATTATTTCTACATTCTATTCTTTTGAATATAATCCTCATCGCCTTATTTTCTAATATTCCATTTTGTAATGTACATATATATGAACAAATAAATGATAAATGATAAAAAAAAGAATAAAAAAATTTGAAGAATTTGTATTTTTTGAATTTCCCCCTTATTACATAAAACAAGAATAGAAGAACAGTATTTATGTGTGGACATATGATTGTTTTATATATGAGAACACTACTCTTTACATCTATTACATTTCGCAATCTTCCCATATTTTTTTTTATTCTATGTGAGAGGTTCAGGTGTTTGTAAGCGCGTGCATAATTAAAAAGCAAGTGGGAGTGTATAGCAGCCAGATTAAGTGAGTCTTAATTAAGGGGCATGTTAAATCTATTTATTTATTTAAAAAAAATCATAACATGAACATGTTTATTAGTATGTGTAAAAATAACAGGTTAAAAAATTTTTAATACTTCCGAAAATCTCTAGACTTAGTCAGCAACTAAAATGACATATAAGTAACTAAATATTATAATAAATAAACGCTTAATAAATTAACAAACTAGCCAATAACAAATCATTAGCCTAAATGTCTAGACTTCTATATTCCCTTCACAAAATTTCTCATTTTCCTTTTTGTTGCAATGAGTTTTAATCTTAATAACTCCCTAGGGAATAAAATCCAGCCTTATTTTCAAACACTTTGACAAACTCAAAATATTGCACATAAAAATATTGACCAGGTAGCAGAACAGCCTTGGATCGGTATTGTTACGTACCAAACATATGGTTACCTGATTGCACGTGTGACCACGTGCAATATCATAAACCTTTGAAGGTAAAATATTGCTAATCGAACCTTTGGTAAAACCACCGTATGCCTTTCTCTGGCAATATAAGAGGTCGGTGTTAAAAGGAAAAGAGTAATAAACATCTGTATTAGCCAATAAACAACGTATAATAATATTTCATTACTCAGAACCCTATAACTTTCACTATCATTGTCATCTTACGAAGCGAGCAAGCGAGGTTTTTTTTTGTATTCATCCGTTGAATTTCAACTGTATGATCATTAAGATTCAAGGCACTCGTTTAGTAAACAAAAGTTTCGTACGAACCGTATTGTTTTGAAGTTTGTAAGCATCTAAAAGAGAATGCTTTTTTGTTCAGTGTTTGCTTTTTGCCTTTCACCTGAATTTTCATATAGCGACGCTATTCGGACAAGCGTCGTACTGCGCGCGCTATATTCTGATCCAGTTTTCAAAAAGAGCAAGCGATTTTCATTGAGTTTTCAAAGCAGCTTTCAGCACTAAGGCTGTTTTTACTCTGAATATTTATTTTAATGGCTGTTTTCCCTTCTCTTGTTGACTTTCCTTTGGGCATATTCAAAATGATTCAGTCACCTCCTGTCTTCGGAGGAGAGCGCTCGTGTGTCAGGGTGTTGTAAACCTCTTATAATTTATGCCCTCCATTTCTCGTGTGTAAAAAATACAGAGATCGTCGCGAGTGCGTCGTATGACAGGTTTTTAATTGAGAACAGAGTTTCGAAGTAAAAATATTTATTTATTTATTTATTAAACGATTCGTTTCTTGTGTTGTGAGTACGAACTTCCAAAGCAATCCGGCGAATTGTTCGCGTAACATGTGCTTTTGGCAATTTTGTGAAAGTGAACGTTCAAAAGTAACAAATGTATCAACTGTTATGTGAATCTTATGTGAATTTAAATTTAAACGTCTACGGAACAGATAAATCTTTGCTTTTAAAACTAAAACCAGAGACGATATTTGAATAAAAAACTACTTTATATCCAAAACAATTTATTTACAGCAATAAAATTAATTTATTCATTCTTAATTAACACATAATCCGCGTTAAAACGGCGTTAGAAAAATATCAAAATATTTTTTAATTTATTGAAATAATTATCATTTTTGTTCAATTCTCCAAGGCAAACATAACTAAATATAACGCAAAAAGCAAAAATAAAAAAATATAAAATATGAATTAATTCATGTTTATGTTATTGTTGTAATTGTAATTGTTGTAATAAAAAAATGAAGGTTGTTAATATAAATTAATTATGTTAATTAATCAGACTTGATTCAGTTTCAAACACTGTGTATTTAGTTAATTGTGTGAATTATAACATTGTTAAGTATAATAATTAATTCGTGGTCAAATAGGATGTAACAATAACAATCTTATTGTTTAACTTTGGATGGAACATAAGGTGAGTGAAATTTCACTATCATTAATTATATTTGTTTACGTAATATATTATTATAATTTATCATTTGACATTATCATATTATAATTATTATCTTTACTAGGTTAACAATAATTGCGAAATATAAATGCAAAAAGTATCTTAACTTTCGCAATGTGAATATTTTCATACATAATACAAATAATAAACCAACACGCCGCTTCCCTATTGGGGTAGACAGAGATAAATAATAATAACACTTACTAATTTGACCGAATAGCGCTTTCACCCTCTAATGGGCGTCCTCAGACTGGAATCACAAAGGAATACACCAGGCCTCAATATAAATATCAGTAGGCAAAATGAATAACAATATTTCAAAACTATATTTCACGGTTTCCTAAAATATGTTGTTCCGCGGAGCCTAAATTGATGTTTTGCAAAAAATTGGAGTAATTATTTACTAACACAACTATTTCGCTATATTTTCCCAAATTTACTAAGAACGATTCCTGGGTTTGGAATCCATTTTTCGTGACAGATAAAGGAGGCTTAAGCGCAAGCCATTATGAAAATCTAACTGATTTAATCGGTGACTATAATTTGAAACAAAAATACAAAGATTAAATGATATCAGGGTGGGTTGACAATACAATGTATTTGATATTAAGATTTAATTATGTTTAATAAGGCATGTTTCAAAATTATACAAAATGTCTCCCTCGGCACGGAACGGGCCTCCGGTGATGGAACCATAGAATTAAGAATAGTCCAGAAGGAGCGTAGAATCATATTTGAATACATCGGACTGTGTCCAATAATTCCCCCACTTAGACACACTTTCACCGCGCGCATACGTTTAGTCACCGGGTAATGTTGCTTGATGGGAAAAAAAATAATCATAACACAAATGTAAGGTAAAAAAAAAACAATTTGTTAACTTTTCTAAAATTTTATTGTGCACTCGGAAACATCCATTGACACAACATAGTAGATTAGTAAAGGGTCATTTAATAAGAGTAATTAAATTAATGAACTTTGAACTTAAAATATAAAACAAATTTTATTTTACATAAAACGAATATTTTTATATAATGTTAAATAATATTTTATGTTTTAAAGATAATGTCGGCCAAATGTTCACCACGGCGTTGTAAATTCCGAGGTTCAATTTTCATTATTTCTCGTATTATATGAGCAAAGTAGGGTACAAAAATTTACTACCCTGGCAACACTTTTTATTTCCATTTTGTTTCTTCGACAATCTGACAGATGGAAATATAATTCAATTTTTAAGTAATGCATTTGTGACAGACACATTCATTTGATAATTACACATGAAATGTGATTGCATCCTGTTTTTTTAAGATCCTAGCAGTATTTCTACACTTTTAAAGGACACAACACGGCGTGGTTAAATTCGAATCAGGAGTTGCGTACTGAGCGACGTCTACAAAGAAACTAATGGGTCAAAACGTAAACCTTCTCATTTATGAGTAGGTGAGTCGTCTTCTGTTTTATGTGCATATGCGGTTTCTGGACTCTTCTTAATTCTATGGATGGAACATTATCATTTAATGTAAAAAAAAATACATTGATTGTAAAATAACAAATAAATAATAATAAAAATAAATGCAAATGTGTCTGGTAAAACTATGTACGATAGATGCACAAATGTCGAGATCCATACATTATCAATGTCTGGACTTTTTTGGTCTTTCTAGATTTTTAAACAATCACTATGACAGAGCAGATCTAGACTTGAGGTAGTAATTCTTTTTTTATTGTTTGTACCAGCTTTCATTTTCTTTACTTGCATTTCAATTGTACCTCTTTGTTTTATAAGTTTTGTTTGTCATTGTCCAATGGATTGAATAAGTCCGTAAATAAATAAATTTACCAATACATTATACAAGGCTGATATAAGCACTATCGACGAAATCAAGAAAGGAGCTCTGCGATGGTTTGGACATGTAGAGTGTATGGACAGCGAAAGAGCGGCTAAAAATATTTACGATGCGAATGCTGATAGATGCCGAAACGAGGAAGACCGAGAAAGACATGTCGTGATCAGATCCAACAAATACTTGAAGATGGACATGACTGAGTTGAAATAATCGGCGCGCGTGCATGAGAAGATGTATGAATGTAGAGGAAGCGAGATCTGATTTTCTAAATATGGTACAGCAAAATTAAAACGCAGAAACAGGCTCTATGCCGTAACATACAATCATGTAAAAAAATATATGTTTAATTTAATTTAATTTATTAATATAAAGAGATACATATTGCTAACTGTATGATGCCAAAGACCCTGTATAGAGTTGGGATACAGCAAAATAGAAAGTGTATCAACTGACATTTACATTTAAATTTAACATGCATTTAAAAGAAACTCACATTTACATTTTACATTTTTTACATTTACATTTTTTTTTTTTTGCACCACAACAGGCCAGGAGGCCTAATTACAGTGGTGAATTACATCACAGAGCACCCGGGCTCGAGAAAAATCACATTTTTAATTTTTGTGTTCTCACCGGGAATCGAACCCGGAACCTTCCGTGCGTGAGTCAAGCGTCTTGACCACTACACCACGGGGGCCGCCAATTTATGAATAAAGTGCACCCCTGTTGGTGAGAAGAGCCGAGTTTGACATTTGTAAAAAGAATTCCATATATAAAAATGAATTATTTTTGGAATTCAACCATAAACAAGTACCTAGGTACCTACTTATAAATTCAAAGTCTTTTTTCAAGCTAATAACAGGCAAGCCAACGTTCGGGTAGGACAACGTCTGTCGGGTCCGCTAATACTTATATATATATATACACATACATACACGTGCGCACATACTTATGTATATATATATGCATACATACATTGAAAGTCTTTCCTTTTTTCTCATATGTAATTTTATATTTCTTTTTAAAATTATACCATTTTGATCTAAAATTGTAACGTGTATGAAAGTACATATTATGGCACCCCGGAACGTGCTTATGGGCCAGAGAAGTAGCTACAATCACAAATGAAAAAACTTGTAATGGATAATTTTTAATTTTTTTAAATATAAAAAAAAAATAAGAGTTGTAGATACGAGGCATAAATCGAATAATAAACTGTGGTTTGAATTTATTTGACATAAAATGTATGCATAATAGGTGTATTTTGTATTGTACTAAAATAACATTCCAAATAAACAATTTGACTGACGAACAAACCATCGCGCCGTTTCTCCGTGGGGGTAGGCAATGAAGATAGAACACCACTTTAGTCTGTCTTTTAATTTTACATTTTTCGACGATTATTCTTACTTTTGACATGTTCATCGTCAAGTGTTTCTTAAATTTGGTCATGCCATGCCTTTTTTACATATGTATTTTTTATTTCAGTAAAAGTAAACATAACGGAAATTAGTCGACCTCATGGTGTACTGGTTGGTGCATTTGATTTATTGCGTGTGAGGTCGAATATTAAATCGGACTAGAAAAAATGCGTCAATAGACGTATTTGCGTTATTTGAGTTATTTGCTGGGTATTTCGTAGAGGAAACGAGACATTTCTATTATTTAGATTATTTATAATATTCATCACAACCCTTGCACTCCAACATATCTTGCTGAGAATTTCATTTACCTTTCTGATCATAGTTTTTCGCTTCGCTCTTCTCAGGAGAGAACACTTTTAATTCCTCGACATGGCACCTCATTTTTCAGCTGTTCCCTTTCCGTTTAAGCTGTTAGACTTTGGAATGAGCTACCTTTTCATATAAAAAGTGCATCTTCTAGAGAAAGATGGTTTGTTTTGTTGTTTTTATTTTTTGAGCCACTGCCCCAAAGATTGCCGGGTTATTTCGTTACCAGATGTGGCCATTACCTTGCGAACTGTCATTATTAATTTGAGAATATAACCGGTTTGAACTACATACATAAATCGTCTGAACTTTATATGTAATTCGAGTTTAACCGCTGGCTATTGACTTTACGACAAAACTTAGATAAAATATAATGATGATTGGCCGTAGAGATTAAAAGCTATCCGGCGAATAAAAAATATATATAGTTCGGATGAATACGTGAATTGTAGAATAATCTATCCTCTAATGTTAGAGATACCCCCTTCTTTATTTACATTTCAATTTCTAAATGTTTTAGTTGTTCCTTTTTCCTTCTTCTTTCTCTTCCATCACCTCTCCTATCCTCTCTTCATAGTATGGAGTATTTTTTCAGTTAATTTTTGTACAAAATTATGAGCGTAATTTTTTATTTAAATTTGTTACAACAGAGAGGGACAATATTTTTGAGAAGGAGATACGGAAATCCAGGCATTTACAGGGCTTATGGCCTGTCATTGGCTGGTTGAAGTGGCCACTTCACACACTGTGTCACTCTGACTATTTAACCATTTACTATTCAACATTCAGATGGAAGAATCGATGAAATGTGGATATTCAAACATAGACAAAATGGTGAGTGTTACACAGTTTATGAAGTGGCTACTTAATTTTTGAGTTAATTTTTATTTTAAATTTTAGTATAAAATTATGAAATTCTGTTAATATAATATGTCCTTGTGATTTTCTCAAACTGAACGGTTTGGGTAGGTAGAAATAAATTGCCTTGATCAATATGTCCATCGTTATCTTTATATATACAATTCCTCTGTAAGTATGATGTCACCGTACTCCTCCTAAACGGCTTAACCGATTTACGTGCGGTTTTCAGAGAAATATAGATCGTTGCGCTGTGCGTGTTCGTAGATATTAAAATCTTCAATCGAATGTGTAAAAAAGAAGTTAGGAGCGTAAATGTTGTATTCATCGATCTACCATGGTTGCATTCAAGGAGAATGCATAGACAAAAAATGGAAAGATTTTGTTTTTTGGGTATTTAAAAAGTTTGTTTTTGAATGTTTACGAATAGCATTTGTTTTTTGTGGATCTCAATCAGATTCTTTCATTAAATCCCTTATACCTTCTACCCGTTTATTTATTTTTATTGGATATTTGGTAATACTAAAATAATATTAAATTCAAAACATTAATTTACATCGTTTTCCTATATAAGTACACCCCTATGTTGGTGAGAAGACCAGAGTTTGACGTTTGCAAAAAGAATGCCACATTTAAAAAATATATATTCTATGATTTGGAATTCAACCATAAACAAGTACCATAGTACCTACTCAAATTCAATAGTATTTGAATATTAACAATTCTTCGTTTTGGAATTTAATCACAAACACTTTTTCTAAGCTAATAAATAGCAGGCAAGCCAACTTTCTGGCAGGACAATGTCTGTCGGGTCCGCTAGTATGTATAGTAAATGAATAAATATGTATTAGGGAGGGTTGAAAACAGCGATATTTATTTTGTTCATTAACGCCCAAATGGCATTTAAAAAAAAAAATGAAATACATGTTAACATACTAAATAATAAAAACAGAATATGCAGAAATAATATGTGAAATTAGTTAAAAAGGATATAATAAAAAGTTTTACAAAGAAAAAAAAAAAAAAACAATAACAACAAAGGTATGCAAGAAAAAACAGTAAGCATATAAACAAAAAATTCAAAGATATAAGCTTATGAAATAAATTCTGTTAAGCAAACAATAAATAAAGTGTTACGGTAAGCAAGAAAGACATTTTTAAGTTAAATTAATAAACAAGCAAACATATATTATCAAGAAAAAATAAAAATATGTATCTATCAAATGCGTATTTGCCAATACTACAATGCAATTTGATATAATAGTAAAAAATAAAAAACAAGTACCTATATGGCAATAAAAATAAACAAGTAAATATTTTTTTAATTTATGGAATTGAATTGTCAACAATAGTTTGACGAGCAGCTACAAATAAACTTGATATTGTAGACTTATAAGATAGTAAAGAATTGGACAGAATGACTGCAGCCGTTACTTCGATTATCGAATTGAAAAATTTCTCAAAAGTTGCGCATTGGAATATTTATTAACGGACAAATAAATTGTGCATTGCATAGTTTGTAGCGCCAAGGGCATAGTTTAAAAAAAATACAAAAAACAACGAATTTAAATTTTATTCTCGAAATACATGTATACGGGTAACTTTTTAAAATGGCCATTAAAATTATTTATTGATGCAAACACATACACATTACAACAAAATAATTATATCGTATCCCTGACTCTATGAGGCCAAGAGCCCTGTGTTGAGTTGGGATACAATACTATGGAAAGTGGAAGCATGTACATTATAAAATAATAGCTAAAGTTAAAACTATTTCATAAGCATATATTTCAATAAACATTTAGACAACACGCTTGATATTATATAAATCTATGCAATATCTCGCAGCAGTCTTCTGCAATTTAAAAAAAAATAAAAAAAATAACTTTTACATAACACTTAAAAAAAATATATGAATACCTCACTGGGCACAACCCGTGTCGAGGCATTCATTTAAATTATTTAATATATTATATTTATGATGTCTAAAAATATACAGGGTGTTCTTTAAACCCTTTCACATCCAAAACCACACGATGATCAGTATAGGCAAGAAGACATATTTAAAGAAATATTTAGAACGAAGAAAATTTGTAAAAATAAAATATTAAAAATAACAAATGGTTGCTTACTTCTGCAGGGGAGAAGTAAGGGGGGCGCGGCCGCGTGGTTAACGGTGTGTCAGATTCCCCTCTCTACACTCTTTTTCTCACCCCTGCAGAAGTTAGCAACCATTTGTTTTTTAAATATATTTAAAAAAAAATAAAGTATTCGTTCTAAAAATTTATTTTAATGTGCCAATATGTCTTCTTGCGCATACTGATCATCGTGATTTCAGATGTGACAGGGTTTAAAGAACACCCTGTATATAAAATACTTACATATAAAATAATATTTATTTATCTTTAAATCCACCATGATATATATACATGAATAATAGTAAGAAAAAAAAGAAGAAAAGAAAAGAGAAGAAAAAGAAAACAACATTATATTATTAGTACAGCTCACACATTTAACTACTGTGCAGACATTAAGTCGAGTAACAATCTACTGTCAGCCCCCGGTGGCCCAACATCCGCACAAATGGCAAATATACGAGTATACGACATATATTGATATACACTGTGTGGATACAAATACAAAACATGAAATGCAAAAATAATATTTAAATAAATTTAAGCAAGTCAACTGCTTTGGTGGGGTGACCACCATCAAGATGTAGATCTTAGACTAAATCCAAACTTGTACACTTCTCCTGAAAATGGCTTTAGTTTTGGAGAACTTATTATGTTCATCCAGGACATTAAATACTCTTGGAGCCATGAAAGAGAAATTTCTCTGAGCAAAAGTCGTAGTTGTAAATACTTAATTTTATTTCCCTGATGACTGAAAAAATATATTTAAAGTTATTTTGTGTAAACCATGTGAATGAACTACTAAAGGGGTACTCACAAAGGTTTGCTTTCGACCGAATGAAACTTAGCTGAACCAAGGGAGGGTTATCACTAAAGCCCTCACAGGTCACTGCAGAACTACGCCTTTCTAGAATGAACCTTTTTGAAACTTCTAGATGTAGGTTATGCAGTGCAGACGATGAAACATGCGTACGCATTATATGTAAATGTAATGCTATATATCACAAAAAGCTGCATCATCGGGGAGCCACTGGTTAAACCTGGGCGTCAATTACAATATGAAGATAAAGACGTCATACCTTCACCTGGACGGTATAGTTGAAGATAGATTCGCTCTAGCGATTATAAAGATATACTACCGACCCCCCACCTTCAAGTTTTGGGTAGGTACATCGATATGAAACAAGGGGAAGCGTACGTCACGGTACACATATCTATGCTCTAAAATGACAAAGCTTCAATATTTCGTCATAGTTGAAGATAAAATTCTCCCGACCGACTAGAAAGATATACTATCGATACCCCCCCACCATAAAATTTTGATGTAAGTACATCGGTTTATACCGACGGGTCTAGAACCCCTCGATACATTTATCTACGCATTAAAATTTGTTTTACCGAGCAATTTTTCCTTTAATTACGATTTATTTAAATTTTTAATAGTTTTAAGGTTGGCACTTTTTTTTTAAAAGCCTATTAAAAATGTGAGAGAGAAATAAGTAAATTTTGAAGTCGAATTGTATTCCGACATAACTATCAGATTATGAGAAACAAACGGCTAGATTAACATATTACAGCAGACATGAAGAATAACAAATTACAACAGGGATGGAGAATACCTTAAATAAGGGAATATGGAAGTCAAGGCATTTACAGGGCTTATGACCTGTCATTGGCTGGTCTAAGTAGCCACTTTACACACTGTGTAACAAGGTTTTCTCCATCCCTGTTGTAATTTGTTAATCTTAATGACTCCCGAGGGGGTGAAATCCAGTCTTTCGTCTACGAACATTTGGACAAACTCAAATATTGTAATGAAACCAACTAGTCCAAGAAGAAGTGTAAAAATAAAAAAATTGTTTTCAGGCGTTGCCTAGTATGTGAAATAATTCAGTCAGATGAATCTCTTCACAATAATAAAGGTTTCAGCTCTTTAACTTCACTAAAATCAACAAATGGAACAATCGAAGAAATATGGATGTTCAAACATGGGCAGAATGGTGAATGTTACACAGTGTGTAAAGTGACCACTTAAACCAGCCAATGACAGGTCATAAGCCCTGTAAATGCCTTACCAAAAGCATGTTCAATACCGTAAACATATGTTGAATTTTCGTATATTTGCCACATCGCAATATTGTCCTCATTCGCCTATTCCCGTGGCTAGTGTCTCGGACTCACGGCCTAAAGGTTCGTGGTTCGAAACCCATTTTACTCCAAACTCATTGAAAATGTCCCTCAAAATAATGTAAATATTTAGGTAAATCATAAAAACACAAATATTTCTTTGTTGAAAAAAAACAAAAGGATTAAACCCTTTCCAAGTAGCATTTTTTTCAATAACTTTTTTGTTAATCACCATTTTGATATTTACATAAACCTACCCCATAATATTAAGAATGTGTCAACATTATTTAAATATTTTTCTCCCAAATTTTTTCAATAATAATTCAAATCTGTCTTTGCTTTCCCCCGTGCAAAGAGTAAACATTACAATTCAAGGCTGTACAGTTTAAATATCTTTTTAATCAGTTCGCAGGTTTGATTTTTGCTATTTTCATAGATATTTCCAGCCATATTTAAAAAATCCGGAGTTCGTGATTTGCATTTTACGTGCGATCCCCCTTTCAACTCCCCGCTGTATCAGCACGCTAGCCAGATGACGAATCATAAGATCAGTACTATACAACGCGTCACAGTGAAAGCAAGGCGATGTCATACGGCATCCTCTCGCAAAAGTATTTGATAAAAACATGTATGAATTTCGCAAAGAACTAGAAATATTGTGAAACAGTTTTATCATAAACACTACTATGACAATTATAATGCCACTATTTAATCTTTTAAAATCTTATTTATGACATTTTAGCTGCAGTATTTCTAATACCCCTCTCAAAAACTCGTTGCGTTTTTTTCACCTTAAGTAGCTCAATATCGACTTGCTTATAAGCGACGTGATAACAATTTCTCACCATGGTTGTTTATCGTATTCGCGATCACAATGGAACATTCGTGAACACCTAATATTATAATTAATATTATGTCAAAATATTTACGTTTCGTGATGCATAATCCTGCTGCGCAATCACATATTTGAATTTCACCGGTATTCATATGGAAAATATTCCAAATCTGCTATTTTTATTAATTTATTTATGCTTTATCATGCTATTTATTGCATTTAGCCGGCGGTTAGCAAGCCAAATGTCAAGAAAAGCACTCGCCATAGTAATTGTAATTTAATTTTCACATTTTTGTATTAGATACTCCTTACTATTTTGCATATGCAATATATGATATTTTTATTTAAGTAAACGCCGACTTTTCGCCAGTAAACTATATTTATTTACGAGGAAAACAAAAAACAAAACGACACGAGCGTTGACTTAGCGATTACACACGCGTCGCCTCATGACTGCGATAAGTTAAGTATGTTCATTATTGTTCATTGTGATCGCTCAAATGCTTAGCATGTTTTTAAGCACGTCATTAGTTATTTGTGATTGAGTCACTGGGGTGCTATTCTGAACCTCTCTTCGGCACGAGAAAACAGTTTTTCCCGTGTATTTTGTAAGTCAATACACGAGATAATACGGCCGCGAGAGCGTTTGGAATACCAGCCCAGACTCGAACAGGTTAATGTTTAATTTATTTTTTACTCTTATATAAAACAAGTATTTTTTGTTTTATCATTTGTATTTAAAAATAAGGGCGTTATAAATAAATAAATATATTATTTAAATGGAATTTATATTTGAAGCACTAACTTTGTGGTTATTCATTTTCATAAAAAAATCATAAAACAACTTTGTTTTATTAAATAAATAAATCTCCAATCTCTTCATTACTAGCGCTTTTACATTTCTCTTTATTCCATCATTTCACGATTCCATTGAATTATTTTATTGCACGCATCTAAAATATTTTATGATGCTAAATGTTATCATAAAATGTTAGTGCATAATTTATGATATGTTTCTAAAACGATTCGGAGAAATCAGAAAGAACAACTTTATTGTCTATGACTGTCTAAACGCTATCAACAATTAGCATAAAGGTCGTTTTTTTTTAAAACTGTTTCAGTTAATAATCAATCTAGGCTATGAAATCTGGTGAGTACTTCAATAAAACCATTTATTTTTTTATTTATTCACGGACTTTGCTGTTCGCTTAGTTTGAAATAAAATAAAATACTTTTTTATATACGTCCAATTATGAATAAAATAAAATTCTTATTGATATTAAATCATTTAAAATTTTTTGATTATTTCAAATGAGAAAAGCTTTAAAAAATAATGTTCCTTTGATCAATAATATTTTTTTTTTTCAACATAGCCCATTATAAGATGTTTTATGTCATGTCCCATTATCTCCTCCCCCTTTTTTTCTCCCACAACATAAAATATGTTTATAACTTTTAAGTGTGCATGTAAGGGCTGTTTATTAAAATGCATGTCGTGTTGGTTTTATATTTTTGTGCAAAAACTACGATGAAGGTGTAGAGTGGGTTTTGCATGTTGGTTTAATTGGTGTCCTGATGAAGAGACAGGTACGTCTCGAAACCGGTAGTAATAGATGAGTCTGTTAGTGGTTATATACAAATATACAATAACATTTAGAAAAATATAATTCAACTTAAAAAAACATTTTATCAAATTTTACTGATTCAATATATTACACAATTAATCATTATTTTTATGTCGTGACTTTCTAGATAAATCCGTGTTAAGTCGGGACTACATGCATACACAAGCATTCAAATAACGTAGGTAGATTTAATATTTTATTAGGTGTCGACAGGAGTTGTGTCCGTTTCCAAATCCGTTCAAATTAAAAAATGTGGCAGTACACAATGGAGTTTTAATCCCAACACTTACGTATGGAAGTGAAACGTGGAACTGGCAGAGAAAGGATGAAAGCAGAGTGAACGCAGTCAGAATGCGATCGAAGAATGTGTGGAAAATCATCGTATTACTGGGTTACGATTGATGAAATCAAGCGAGAGTGGAAATCTAGAGTCAGTATAATTGATAAGATTAAGAAAGGGTATCTGAGGTGGTTGGGTGATGAAGAACAAATGGTTGAAGAAAGAATAGTAAAACAGGTTTATATGACAAGAATGAACAGAAACGTGGGACGAGGACGATCAAAGAAGACGTGGCATGATGAGATGAATTAAAATCTTAAGTCTGGTCATGTCAAAACCAGGCAGAACCGAAGGATGTATATACGCTATTAAAGAAAATGGTCAGTTTTACAAGATATTTTATGTGTTTTTATGATACATAATATATTATTTTATTTTATTACAAGCCTTCTAAACAGAATTTCAACTACCTAGATGAAAGTTAGCATTTTTGACGGCTTCGGCTCGCGTTCAATCAAGGAAAAAAAATGATGAGAAGTCCTCCCAAATCAGGTTTGCGTCCCGCAGTTCTGACATAAACTTCCGTCGTCATCACCAAAGTACTTTAGAAACGACCCAAATTTTTACCGGACACGGAGCTATGAGAAGTTACCTATGTAGGTTTAAATTAAGGAATGATGATTATTGTCTATGCGATGATATTTCTTCACAGAGCATCGAACATGTGTTATTTAAGTGCCCAGTTTTCAGTTTACAATGCCATTATCTTGAAGCAGAATGCAAGAAAGATAGAATATCCTAAACAGATATCCACACTGTCTTTAAAAGAAGTTATCACGCGCCATTGTTTTTGGACTTTGCAACAACGGTGATTGGACTCATTAAGGTAATACACCAACATCTATGATCAAACATCCCATTTCTGAGATAAACAATAACGATTTTTTCTGAGTACCTTAGCCTTGTACATGACATGTAAGGCTACTAAATACAGGGGTCCAAATATATATTTAAAAAAAACAGCCGACGAAAAGTCAGTCAAAAGTACACGTCCAAGACGTCGAGAACCTGATGCTTTTATCCTAATCTTTTACATGATGCCTTTGTGATGGTTTATTTGAGTGATTGTTTAAATGTCGAGTTTACAATACGATACCACACAATCGGGATATTGGTGCATGCAAACCATAATTTGTGCTGTGCTGATCGAGAAATGTATTATTTGACATTGAATTTCACTTGCTCCAGTAATGATGGTACATCGATAAAGCCACTTATCAAACTAAACCTGAATATGGAGTCAATGTTATTTCTACGTTTTTGTAGACTTCAAATTTATTTAATTGACTCAAAATCTCCATAAGCGTAGTCTCCGCTCTCGAGCCAATCATCCGTGCTATTTTTCTTATCAGAGGATGTTACACCGATTCAATGAGATTTATCTGTCCTACATAGAAAGGAGAGCAGATTACGGAAGCATATTATAAAAGAAGATTTCCGGTTTATACCTAAGTTTCGTTTTAATTTCAAAAGGCTGTCAAAAAATGATTATGTTTTACTACAGTAAATTTTTAAGTTTGTTTTTATCAGAAACTAGCTGACCCGACAGACGTTGTCCTGCCCGAACGTTGGCTTGCCTTGGAAAATACTTTTTGTTAATAAGTAGGTACCTAGGTACTTATTCCAACACTTTAAATTGTTAATATTTAAATATTAAATTTAAGTAGGTACTTCT
The DNA here is from genome assembly GCF_059751315.1 of Micrasema longulum. Classification (NCBI taxonomy): domain Eukaryota; kingdom Metazoa; phylum Arthropoda; class Insecta; order Trichoptera; family Brachycentridae; genus Micrasema; species Micrasema longulum. The sequence continues at coordinate 213,058 of NW_028277352.1, forward strand.
TTATGGTTGAATTTCAAAACATAAAATAAATATTTTTTTACATATGGCATTCTTTTGGCAAATGTCAAACTCCGGTCTTCGCACCAACAGAGGGGTGTACTTATTTGGGAATACGATTTTTAAAAATGTATTGAATTTAGTATTTTTTTATTATTACCAAAAATCCAGTAAAAAGAAATAAATGGATGGAAATTATAAAGAATTTAAGGAAATAATCTGATTGAGATCCACAAAAAACAAATGCTGTTTGTAAACATTCAAAAACAAACTTTTTAATATCCAAAAAAACAAAATCTTTCCATTTTTTTGTCTATGCATTCTCCTCGAATGCAACCCTGGTAGATCAATGAATAAGACATTCATGCTCCTAACTACTTTTTTACACATTAGATTGAAGACTTTAATATTTACGAACACGCACAGCGCAAAGTTCTATATTTCTCTGAAAACCGCACGTAAATCGGTTAAACCGTTTAGAAGGGGTTTAGTGACATCACACGTACAGAAAAATTATGTTTATATAAAGATACCTTAGAAAATAATTGTTTTTATAAAATCTGAATTCGTATGGATCGTTTGGTCCCGTGGCTTGTGTTGTGGACTCACGGATCAGAGGTCCAAGGATCGAACGCTGGTGAATCGTGTAAATAGAATTCACCTTTGCGTTTTAAAATAAAATTGGGATAGCGGACGGTTAATTAACTCTCCAAACTGACAGTATGCTAAAACAGTCGAAAAATCAAAGTGCAACCCGCGGGTCAAATGGTGAAGCCAAACCAAATATATTCCCGTCAGGCGTAAAAACCTCACAAAACCAAAATTAGCCAGTATCTGCCTCCATATGATTTTTCTGGCTAAAACACATCGAAACAAATTATTGGCTCAACCAAACCCCACTCAATCCTAACTTAATTCTCATTCATTTTTCATTTGCGAGTTATTTACAATTCGTTGAAAATAGCTCCCAAATGAAATATTCTAAATAGACTCAGGTAAATAATCCCTTTGCGCGTGGAGATGAAACATCGTGTTACCCCCATAAAAAAACAGAATATTCTAAAGCTCAGATATTTGAACAAAAAACACAGAGATGTACAGTAAAATAATTCCTTACCCATAATTTATAAAAATAAACAAAAAATATATCCCTGTTAAAGCAACAAAAAAAACAAATTTGCCGCTCATTATTCACGCGTGCGTCCCCCATCACTACTAATAACCGACTGAATTTGTTTCACACAATACTGGCTACGGCAGCGACAGAACAGGGTCTCTGTCTTCTTTGATATGTGTTCTATCTTCGTGCTCTCTCTAATACAGATGTACTGCTATATTTGCGGACATCATTCTTTGAATAGCAAGGTTATATATTTTTTGTATTAAAATATAGCATAGTTTTACAAATTTTGCTTTCTAAATCCGGTGTAAAAATGTCAATTTGAAGATTGTAAAAACTTCATCATTTGAAAAATAAGAGATATATATTAAGTCTTGTATCTTATGTCGACAAGTGTGACTTCACAGCCACACAAGAGTTTATAAAATAAAATAAATCACTTTTTTCTTTAAATGATGCGATTTAGAAAAAATGCGTTTTCAAATGGCAAAATTGTATGATTTTTTTACCCTTTTTTTAGATTTTAGCCTTAAGATAAACACGACTCTTGCAAAAGTGACATTTAAAAACATATTTTATTCCATGAGTTTTGTATCACTTAAGTAACAAAATGGTTGCAGGTAGAGCTTTGAAAATGTATCTAAGAGTTTATATTATAATGTACGTATGTTTTGTATATAATACGATATATTCTGTACTGTAAGGGCTTTGAAGCGTACACATGAGAGCTAAGAATAATATTCTTTTGAACCTAAGAGTAGATTCGCGAAGAGCTTAATCATCTGGGAACCGTAGAAGTTACAAAGAGTGGTACTCTAACAATGGTGGCAATAGTACAGAACTACCGAAGGCACTTTTAAGATTTCCTCTTTTCTTTTATTTATTTATTTATAGTGTTATTTTATATTATTTATTTATTTAAAACTTTAAGTGCAATAGATAGGTATTTTGGCGGACTTACTACTACTCTTGATTCAGGAAGAAGAAAATTTGTCGAAATCCGGCGCTCCCCAAACACTAGACTCGGTAGTGGTGCTTTTGCCGTTGCCGGCCCCTCTGTTGAACCAAAAAACTTGGCCTTCAAACTTACGAATCATCGACAGTCCCAGTCAGTTCAGATCTCAACTAAAATCTCACTTCTTTCCTTTATCATACCCTCAATTTCAAATCAGAAAATATCATATGTAACTTTAGTTTAGTTAGAATTTAAGTTTAAGTAAAGAATTGTAAAGCGCCCTTGAGGTGATTTTTCACAATGCTATATAAATCAGCTAAATATTATTATTATTAATTATTATAACATTAACTTTGTGGTCAAACATTTTACTAAATGTCATGAAATATTTGTATATAACCACTTACCGACTTTTTTATGTTTACCGGTTTCGAGACGTACCCGTTCTCTTCGTCAGAACTCCAATTAAACCAACATGCAGTTGGTTTAATTGGTGTCCTGGCAAAGAGACGGGTACGTCTCGAAACCGGTAGACGTAGAAAAGTCGGTAAGTGGCTAAATACAAATATTTCATAAAATTTAGTAAATATTATTATTATTATTATCAATTTAATATCTTAAAATTATTATTTTAAATTTTAGCTCAATGAGGAAGTTCAGTGGTTTTTAAAAAAAAAATTGTTTGTTAATAGACTGTTAAACTAAGTCAATTTTTTTTTTATACATCGTATTATCGGCGCTACGATTTTTCAAAGCTTTGTATGTCAGTTGCCTTCTGTACGCCGATGACGCAGTCCTCCTAGCTGACAGCGAAGAGGAACTGCAATCCTTGGTTACAAAGGTTTACGAATTGTGCAAGGAGAGTGATTTGCTAATGAATGTGCAAAAGTCGAACGTCATGGTCTTTGAAAGAAATGTAACTATGACTAAATGTAAGATTGTAGTAAATGGAGATAGTTTGAAACAGGTCGAAGAATTTGTATATCTGGGTAGTATGTTTACTAGAGATGGAAATATGGACAAGGATATTGAAAGGAGGGTTAGTGCCGGTAACAGAGTTAATGGTGCCTTAAAGTCTGTCGTAGCAAATAAGTGTCTATCGCAAGAGGCTAAATTAGCAGTTCATAATGGAGTTCTGGTACCAACCCTAATGTATGGAAGCGAAGCATGGAGTTGGAAAAAAAGGGACGAAAGTAGACTGAATGCTGTTGAAATGCGATCCCTCAGGCGAATGTGCGGAAAAACAATGTATGATAGGTGCCCTAATGTCGAAATTAGAGCAGAATGCAAGGCTGAGTTAAGCATTATCGACAAAATTAAGAAAGGTCTTTTGCGATGGTTCGGTCATGTGGAGCGAATGAATGATGAAAGAACGGCTAAAAAGATTTATGATGCGAATGTGTCTGGTTGTAAAAGTCGAGGAAGGCCGAGAAAGACATGGCATGATCAAGTACAACAAATTCTTGAAAGTGGTCATGTGAAAAGTCGGAATAATCGACGTGCGTGCATGAGAAGATGTATGAATGTGAAGGAAGCAAAGGAAGTGTGCCAGGACAGAGTGGTGTGGA